>NW_027326476.1:0-163980 GCF_048164855.1 Canis lupus baileyi
AAACAATCCGTATCTTAAACATATTTTTATAGTGAAAGGGAATAAAGAGGAAAGGAGAGAAAATGAGTGGGAAATATCAGAGAGGGTGACAGAACATGAGAGACACCTAACTCTGGGAAAGGAACAAGGTAGTGGAAAGGGAGGTGGGTGGGGGATGGGGTGACCCGGTGACAGACACTGAGGAGGGGGGTGGGGTACTTGACGGGATGAGCACTGAGTGATATGCTATATGTTGGCAAATTGAACTCCAATAAAAAAATAATTTAAAAAAGAGCTCCCCCCCCCCAAAATAAAAACAATAAATAAAAATAGTTTTAACTGTTGACTTTTACTCAGTGTGAAAATTACTTTTCAAATAACCTGGTTATCTGACATGAAGCCCCTAAAAAGGTGTTCTAAATGGAAAGTACTACAGCATCCACTTTTATAAAAACTTACCAGTTCTGTATTAAAATGAAATCGTAAAAACGACAAAATCACTTATGAGTAAAAGAAGTTGAATGCATTCTTCTTCGCTTAATGCAAGCTTAAGAAAAAACATTACTTATTACCCCTTTTGATGAGATTATAACTGAGATGCACTTATAATTAAGATGCTTTGTCCTATGAATCATTCATTGTCCATTTATCATAATTTTAAAAACTAAAATTGGATTGACTTATTTGTAAAATCACTTGTTTTATTAATAACAGAAGACTTACATGAAATTCTTTTTTAAATTTCGTTTTACTTTTATTTATTTATTTATTTATTTATGTATTATTTTTAAATTATTTTTTACATTTAAATTCTAAGAAATCAACCATACCGTAAATTATTAAAGAAAAGAGTGGTCCATCGTTTCCCTACAGGGAAATTCCTTTTCAACCACTGAGTTTGCCTGAGGATAAATCTCCAATTTGCTCTTTGAATTCAAATGTTCTTTTTCATCAGATAATTAACAATGAACAGTATAACACACCCTCTGTAATGCTCTTATCCACAGCACCACCTTAGTGAATGCCTAATTAATCAAAAAGCCTTCTGCTATTTCCATTACTGTTTCTTTGTGAGGCAAGAAGTCAGTATGCTTACAGTCACAGTGATGTGGGAAGGAAAGGTAGATAAATATATATGGCTTTAGCATGCCATCATTGCAAAAGTCCATTTTTGTTTTTTTATTTTTTTGAATATTTTGTATGGAGTTCGATTTGCCAACATATAGCATAACACCCAGTGCTCATCCCGTTAAGTGCCCCCGTCAGTGCCCCTCACCCAGTCACCCCTTCCCCCCGCCCACCCACCTCCCCTTCCACTACCCCTTGTTCGTTTCCCAGAAAAATTAAGTATCTTTATAACCTGCAACCCACTAACGAATACTTGAGGACGCAGAGCATAACATTCCTCCAAGAAACTGCCAACTGTCTTAATGTTTCACTAGAGGGAAAAGCAAGGTTAGTTTGACAATAGCAAGGCCTCCTGTATCTGATGAGTCTTCTTTAGCATGTGAAAATCCTTTTGGAACTTGTCTTATGTTCACTTCCCCCAACCCCAACCCCAACCTCAAAGTATATAATCAGCTGCCCCTCACAATCCCCAGGCAGCAGCAGCTCTCTCTGCCCATGGGACCTGTCCCCCATACTTTAATAAAATCACTTTTCATCAAAGACACCTCAAGAGTCCTTTCTTGGCCACCGGCTCCAAAACTGCATCAACTACATTTCAAACCTACATCAACATCATCTGAACTGCCGAAAGCCAGCATAGCTTTGTGCAAAGGAGCCGAAACCTGAAATTCGATAGTGCCTTGCACAAAGGCACTGCGAGGATGGTTTGAGAAACAAACACTGGGACGTGGTTTCCTCAGGTGTTAGCAACTGCACAAAAAGCATTGCAGCAAAGCTTGTGTGTCAAGTGCAGTGGATTGAAACTAAAGAATTGGTTTTCCAACTGGAGAATTGCATTTTATACAAGCCACAATCTTACAAAGTTACATTTTTGCTTGGAAGCATGTTGATGACTTTATACAACACCTAATTGACATAACACTGGTGGGGACCTGGGGGGGGGGGGTTGTGGAGTGGGGAGTCAGGGAGTCCTTGTCCTTTAAAAGGCTTCTCTACAACTTGGGGATAAAAGCAGTGAAAAACACTGCCTTTGAGGACCGGCCGGTGGCCCAGCGGTTGAGCCTGTGCCTTTGGCTCAGGGAGTGATCTTGGGGTCCTGGGAGGAGTCTGCTTCTCCCTCTCTGCCTATGTCTCTGACTCTCTGTGTCTCTCATGAATAAATAAATAAAATCTTCAAACAAACAAACAAACAAACAAACAAACAAACAAACAAAAAAACCCCACTGCCTTTGATAATCATTGGGGTTGCCTCAGAGCTTATGATTTTCTCTTTGAGGATTTCTCGTCTGACAAGTTGGTGAGGATGTTGAAAATAAATGCCAATGTTCAAAGGATTAAGTAAATCCTAATGAAGAGGGAGAGTTAGGTCCTTGTCTCACAGAGTTGAAGAAGAATGAATTTCTCTGACAAAAGAGAGTGAGTGAGTAAAGCCATAGAAGTTTACTAAGCAAGGCTACAGAGAGAGGTCTCAGGAGTGATAAGGGTCCCAACAGGGTTGCTCACGTGGGTCTCCACTGACAATCTTTTGTTTAGAACCGGGCAGGGAGCTTGTGGCCTTATCTTATTCTTGTGACCTCTTAGTTTGAGTAGGGACTTGTGATAACGGTCTTTAATGATTTACTCCTTTTAGGATCTGGTTATTGTTTGTTGATCACAGATGATTGTCATTAAAAAGACGCCACTACCACCACCCCTAGGGCGGGGTTGTTTGGGTTGTTCCCTCATCTCTGCTTTTCTTACACCTCAGCATTTTGGGGATTTCTATGAGCCTGATGATCCCACAGCCCCCTATCTGTCCCAACCGAGTCCTATCCATCCCTTACTCAGTAAGGTCCCTCTACCTGGGGGGCGGGAGGAAGGATCTTATGTTTATGATCTGAGTTTCATGTGGCTTGTCCACTTCCAGACTCCACCAAGAAACAAATATAATGCTTCTGTTTTGAATCGGTTGATGTGATGAAATAAAAGAATACAAGAATACAAGATGAGGCAGTGGATAATTCCCAAATGTTTAACAATATTTGGATCTTTTCTGAATCTTTGCTAGAGCATTCCAACTGTGGAATGAGAATAAAGGCATCCCCAAAGTTAATAGATTGCACGATCTTTTGTTTGTTTGTTTGTTTTAATGGTCTGTGATCTTTGTTTGTTTCAATGAAAAGGAGTTTATTTTGCACCAATGAGTGAAAGCAACCTTACACAGTCCAAAGAATTTTAGTAGACGCTAAGAGAGTTTATGGTAGGCCTAATATGTTAGTGCAACACCAAGGCTAAACATTTTCAATCTTACTGCCTATAGTATTTTGACAAAACCAATCCCTAAATTCTGGAAGTGGAATGTCCAGCTTTGGCTTTTGAACTGAATCAGTGCTTAACAGTTTGAAACACCTAATCATGACCAAATCCAGTTACAAACTGGAGTTAGCTAATTAGCTTTGTCTAAAGGAGTTTTCTCCTATCTCTGTGAGAGGCAAGTGGTTACAGTTGAAAGCCAGGTGCGTAGGTTAAACTCCTACCTATAAGGGGACTTCAAAAGGCATTGTCTTTGCTGATGTTTACATTTCAAAGAGCAGGCTCCAAGGCCATTAGGAGAGACCTTTCTGGGATCCTCGGAGCTGCCAAGGGGCTTGCTTATATAGCTCTTAAAAAGATTTACGTACATCTCAACAGAAGAGCAGAGAAAGAATTTACAAGTTCTCTAAAGGGAATGCTCCAAGGAATGGGAGGGGCGAGAGTGGCTTTCCTTTTTGGCAATAAAGAAAACAGCAAATTTATTTTATTTTTCCACATTCTCACAAAAAGTTGCTGGACAAATGTGAAGAACACCTTATTTAAACACCAGGCAAGAACCACTCCTTTTGTTTTCACCATACATTCTTGTTGTTTTGTTAACCTTTCTTATTTAATATACTAATTTTGTTGTGGTCTCAACCAAAACAACAGCAGAATTTTCGGGTCATTTGAATCAGCATAGAGATTTCAAAAAAACATTAAACCAAATAAAACCCCATGTTAACCCAGAAATGCCAAGGGAGAAGAGTAATGAGGGGACATTTGCTCCAGCAGAAAACAAAGCAGAGATTAGTAACTATTTTAATTATCATTACACCTCTTCATTGTATGATTAAACGTTAAAAGAGCAATAATTCCAAGTTTTGCTGAGCCTTTTCATGAGCGTGTATGGAAATCTCACGCGTTGCTGGTAGAAATATGAAATGACACAAAAGCTCTGGAAAAATCTTAGGAAAAACTTCTCACCAAGTTACCCATACAACTACCCCATGACACAGAAATTTCACCCCTGGGTGTTGCCCAAGTGAACTGAAAACTTAGGTTCACTCAGACATTTTAACTTAACTGTTCAGCTTTATTAATAAAACCCTCAAACTGAAAACAGTCCATCAAAAAGTTCACATAAACTGTGGTAGATTCATATGAACTTTAAGCTGAGTGAAAGAAGATACATCACAGTAAGTATTGCATGGTTCTCTTTGCGTGAAGCTCAAGCTCAGGCAAAACTAATCTCTCAATGATAGAAATTATGTCATTGATGGAGGAAACCAAGTACACAGGAACACAAGGAAGTTTTAGGGTTGATGGGATGGGGATGATGGAAATACTCTATAAGCTAATGGCAGTGGTAGTTACTCACTTAGAAGCATTTGTTCAAACTTGTCAACCTGGTATGATGAAGTGACATTTTATATTCATGGGAAGAATTATCATTAAAAGTAATAGTTAATAAATGTATATCTATTTAAATAACTCAAGGATGGATATTTGCATTACTCTTCCACTAAAAGATTTTCTAGATGGAGCATTATTTTCATGTTAATAATAACTAGTACTTAATCCTTTATTAATGTCAACCTCTGTTCTCAGTACTTTATGAACATTTTCTCGTTGTAGCCTTACATAGCTTACTTAATTTTCTCTCTACAACATCCCAGTGAGGTAGGCTTTGTTGTTGTTACATTATTATTGTTATCATCATCATCTTCACCATCATTGTCACGTGAACGTCAAGAACTCTGAGGGCCACACAGATAAAGTAAATTGTTCAAGGTTAGGACTGGCAGAGAAGGGGTCAAATCCAGATTTTTATCTAGAGGCCACGCTCTTGTTTGGTCTAAATATTTAAGGATTGGCATTTTAAAATATAGCAGATAGCCATTAGAAAATACCAGATATCGGGATCCCTGGGTGGCGCAGCGGTTTAGCGCCTGCCTTTGGCCCAGGGCGCGATCCTGGAGACCCGGGATCGAATCCCACGTCAGGCTCCCAGTGCATGGAGCCTGTTTCTCCCTCTGCCTGTGTCTCTGCCTCTCCTTCTGCCTGTGTCTCTGCCTCTCTCTCTGTGTGTGACTATCATAAATAAATAAAAATTAAAAAAAAAAAAAAAAAGAAACTACCAGATATCAATGTCTACTTGAAAACAAACAAACAAAACGAAACAACCTTGCTACAAAACACAGATAAGCAGCAATTCCTCTCTGGGATATATGGTTCTCAGAAATGCATGCAAATGTTCTCCCACATACACGTATGCGAATGTACAAAGAACCGTACTATCTGTAATGAGTAAAATCAGAAAAAGTCTATTCACGTGTCCATCAAAAGTAGAATGAAATACATACAGAAATTTCTAAAACAAACTGAATGCCAGTGAAATTATACTTCATAAAACAATCTAGACATGGTTTTGCATTTCCATTTAGTTGAAGCTCAAGAAAAGGAAAATTAACCCATGGTACTGAAGGTTGGAGCGGAGTTATTTCTGGGCAACATGTGGAAAGAGAGGTTTTAAATATAAAACACAAATATATATGAATATATATATATATGATATATGTTTACACATATATGTGCATATACAAATACATATATTTTATATACACATATATACCCACACATATTCGTATATGTACATATGTGTATGTATAATGTATATAAACAGTTTTAAAAAATACAAAGTAGTTCAGGAAGTTGCTTAAAAGATATTGCAATATGTATTTCTCACTTATTGGCATAAAGCTCGGAGTAAGCAATATTGTTCCCACAACAAGTTAATTTGCCTGGTTAACTCTTCCACCCCGCCCTCCCCCCTCCCCCCCCCCCCCAACCTTGGACGTTTCTTTCAAAAACATGGCATTGAGCTCTAAAATGTACTATTTAAAAAAAATAAAATAAAATAAAAAATAAAATGTACTATCTTAGTGTTTGAGCTTTAGTATTTGAAAAACTTTGGAATATGTGTATTGGAAAGTTGGTTTTGATAGACGGTATATACTTTGACCATCAATTTATCTTTATTTTAAAAAGTGATGATTTTCTTTGCAAACTCTGTTTTCTACCTTAGCCTGTATGATAAACTTGGTAATGCCTTTGATTTAAGTTTTCATTGACATCTACATTAGATTAGCCAGGCTTGGCTCTCCCACCTCCTATCCCACTGCCCCATAATCTGAATAGTTCATATTCTCAATATTTTTTTCCTCTACCTTTGTGCGTGTGTAAGTCAGTCAGCAATGGAAGCAATTACATTGTTAGAAGATAATTTTCAGTAAAAGAGGCAAAAGTCCGGGTGTCCTACAGATATAAAAATGAACACGAGTTAAATAAAGATTTTCTCGGGACTCCTGGGTGGCTCAGCGGTTGAGTGTCTGCCTTTGGCACAGGGCTGTGATCCCAGAGTCTCCCGGGTGGCTTCCTGCATGGAGCCTGCTTCTCCCTGTGCGGATGTCTCCGCCTCTCTCTGTGTGTGTCTCTCTCATGGATAAATAAATACAATCTTAAAAGAAAAAAAAAAAGAAAGATTTTCTTGCACTGGATGGATGTTACTGGATGGGTTTAAAGTGGAAGGGAAAGTGCGCAAATACCTGTAGAGGAGAGGAATTAAACTGCAGATATGGACAAAACCGGATTTCCACAGCAGGAAGGAGAGATAATATACAGTACCAAAGAAGATATAATTTACATATGTAGTCCTTAATTATCTGGGGATTACAAAGACAGGCAAAGTAGCTGAGAGACCAATGAACCTGTCCTTTGCAAAGGGATTCCTTCAAACGAAAGCTTCAAAGAATGCTTTCCATGGAAGTACATTTTTATCTATAGCACAGTTTTATCCGTATTTCCCACTACTTTATTTTTGTGATAAAAATATTTATTTATAATATTTATTTAAATAATGTAATATAATATAATAATATAATAATAAATAATATTTATTTAAAATAAAGAGTGAAGGTCCACCCGGGGGCCTCAGGGGTAGAGCGTGGGACTTTGGCTCAGGGCCCCATGGGGGGGTGGGGGGGAGGGGGTCCTGACAGCGAGTCCCCCACCGGTCTCCCCCCCGCAGGGAGCCTGCTTGTCCCGCTGCCTACGTCTCTGCCTCTTTCTGGGTGTCTCTCATGAATAAAGAAAGTATTTTAAAAATAAAGAGTGAAAATTGTGGTACCTATGAGGACGATTATCAGATTATTAGTATATTCTTGCACCTATTTCACTTATTTAAAGCTCCGTCTATGGAGCAACTATAATTAGATATAACAGTTGTTTGGTTAAAAGAAAAACAAGTGGTCTTGGAAGTCCAGGAGTTTCAGAAAGTATCAACGTGCTCTCTCCTCAAGTTAAGCAGCCATAAACCCAGCCTGAGTCAATTGCATACTTTGTAATTCTTTATATGTTAAGCAAGTTTCCAACGCCTCATTTTGAATGAAATAATAGCAAAATCAGTATGAATAGGACGTTTCGTTAGCCAGAGTAAAGAAATCACTAAGGAAAATAAGCGTCAGAAAGTCCCAGCTGTTACTTAGAGTAAAAAGAAGCGTCAGCGGACATCTGTGCGGCCAAGGTTTCCGGACTGTCACGGAGGCTTGCGGAGCTGCTGTGGTACTCCTGTTGCAGCAGCGACCTGGCTGTGCTCATGGGTTGTGAGCAGCTTAACTGGTCCTCCATTCGTGTGTGTGCAGCCCTACTACAGCTGTCCGTGTAGGTGAAGGGGTAGAACCTCTCATCTACGTGCACCTGCTTGCATAGCATGGAGGAGGAGGCTGCAGGTAGCAATTTGTGACTTTTCTGTGCCGTGGCCTTCCGACGAGGTCGGTATTTATAGTCCGGGTATTTCTCTCGGTGCATGGCCTGTAGTCTCTGCGCCTCCTCGAAGAATGGCCATTTTTCGGCTTCTGTAAGCATTTTCCACTGGTACCCCAGCTGCTTGCTGATCTCTGAGTTTTGCATTTGGGGATTCTCTAGAGCCATCTTGCGCCTTTGATCGCGAGACCACACCAAGAATGCGTTCATGGGTCGTCTGACGCGATTGCGGCCGCTGTCTCTACCGTTTCCTCCGCTTTCACACCGATAATTCGAGGTTGAATTGTCCGTCCAACGGTCGGAAGACTTTCTCGGAAAGCCGAAGGCATTTTGTTGTACCGCTGCACCGTGATCATCGCAGTTCAATGCCCTGAACATAGCAGAAGCGTAAAATTACAGCGCTTACAGAAAAAAGGGGGGGGGGGGGGACGGGGGGCGATGCGTACGGAGGGAAGTTGGAAAGTGTAAGCGTTCAGAAAATTATCTAGACTCTGGTGCTGTGATTTTTGCTTCTAAAATACTCATTTCTCCGCCCAGCACCTTGCCTCAAACCCGCTCCGCTGACCATCACCCGAAGCCCAACCTACCGATTCTCAAGCAAAACTCCCAAATAAGGTCAACATCTAACCGGGCCGGCCGCACAGAAGTCTCCATGCATCTCTTTAAGAATTGAAACAGACTGTTGTTATTAATCAACATTTTTATCCCTTTAAATCACAGAAATCATGGGCACTAAAGATTGTGAATTGTTTATCATATGTGAAAGTTACACTTCACAAACTCTAAACATAACCTAATTCCATTAGCCAAAAAAACACCACAGGATACTGATATGTTAGTCATCATGGTGTTTCTTCTGCTTAATCTGGGACTGAAGATTCCATGCCAGTTTTCCACTGCCAAATAACTAGTAATTCTATTTTGTTTCTGTGCTGATGATTAACACAATGCTAATATGTATTGACAGGTAATAATTAATGGCCAGTCTGCAGAACAACCAAATTTTGATATACAAACTTTTCTTCTAAAAAAGGAATAAAATCTTTTAAAAAAGGAAACTAAACAAACAACACAAACAAGATGTTACAAATCTAAATTAAATTTCTAAATTAGAGCCAATTAAAAGTCATGGTATACCATGTGCAAGAAGTGAATACCTCCTCAAAATAAATTCTGAAGGCAGACGTGGAAATTATCTTAGAATATGTCTCTGTAATAGTGTGGGGGAAAGTTTCTCTTTGCAAATCTTAAAAGTACATTTGCAGTATCAGAGTAACTACTATACATTGCACAGGACAAAGCCTATTAAAAAACACAAGGTCTCCAAGAGACACAGTCAGGGGGACTATTTGGCTAATGTAGAGCACCTAGGCAGCATTGTATGACCTCAACCGCTGAGCCACCCAGGAGTCCCGAGAAAATCTTTATTTAACTCGTGTTCATTTTTATATCTGTAGGACACCCGGACTTTTGCCTCTTTTACTGAAAATTATCTTCTAACAATGTAATTGCTTCCATTGCTGACTGACTTACACACGCACAAAGGTAGAGGAAAAAAATATTGAGAATATGAACTATTCAGATTATGGGGCAGTGGGATAGGAGGTGGGAGAGCCAAGCCTGGCTAATCTAATGTAGATGTCAATGAAAACTTAAATCAAAGGCATTACCAAGTTTATCATACAGGCTAAGGTAGAAAACAGAGTTTGCAAAGAAAATCATCACTTTTTAAAATAAAGATAAATTGATGGTCAAAGTATATACCGTCTATCAAAACCAACTTTCCAATACACATATTCCAAAGTTTTTCAAATACTAAAGCTCAAACACTAAGATAGTACATTTTATTTTTTATTTTATTTTATTTTTTTTAAATAGTACATTTTAGAGCTCAATGCCATGTTTTTGAAAGAAACGTCCAAGGTTGGGGGGGGGGGGGGAGGGGGGAGGGCGGGGTGGAAGAGTTAACCAGGCAAATTAACTTGTTGTGGGAACAATATTGCTTACTCCGAGCTTTATGCCAATAAGTGAGAAATACATATTGCAATATCTTTTAAACAACTTCCTGAACTACTTTGTATTTTTTAAAACTGTTTATATACATTATACATACACATATGTACATATACGAATATGTGTGGGTATATATGTGTATATAAAATATATGTATTTGTATATGCACATATATGTGTAAACATATATCATATATACATATATTCATATATATTTGTGTTTTATATTTAAAACCTCTCTTTCCACATGTTGCCCAGAAATAACTCCGCTCCAACCTTCAGTACCATGGGTTAATTTTCCTTTTCTTGAGCTTCAACTAAATGGAAATGCAAAACCATGTCTAGATTGTTTTATGAAGTATAATTTCACTGGCATTCAGTTTGTTTTAGAAATTTCTGTATGTATTTCATTCTACTTTTGATGGACACGTGAATAGACTTTTTCTGATTTTACTCATTACAGATAGTACGGTTCTTTGTACATTCGCATACGTGTATGTGGGAGAACATTTGCATGCATTTCTGAGAACCATATATCCCAGAGAGGAATTGCTGCTTATCTGTGTTTTGTAGCAAGGTTGTTTCGTTTTGTTTGTTTGTTTTCAAGTAGACATTGATATCTGGTAGTTTCTTTTTTTTTTTTTTTTTTTTAATTTTTATTTATTTATGATAGTCACACACAGAGAGAGAGGCAGAGACACAGGCAGAAGGAGAGGCAGAGACACAGGCAGAGGGAGAAACAGGCTCCATGCACTGGGAGCCTGACGTGGGATTCGATCCCGGGTCTCCAGGATCGCGCCCTGGGCCAAAGGCAGGCGCTAAACCGCTGCGCCACCCAGGGATCCCGATATCTGGTATTTTCTAATGGCTATCTGCTATATTTTAAAATGCCAATCCTTAAATATTTAGACCAAACAAGAGCGTGGCCTCTAGATAAAAATCTGGATTTGACCCCTTCTCTGCCAGTCCTAACCTTGAACAATTTACTTTATCTGTGTGGCCCTCAGAGTTCTTGACGTTCACGTGACAATGATGGTGAAGATGATGATGATAACAATAATAATGTAACAACAACAAAGCCTACCTCACTGGGATGTTGTAGAGAGAAAATTAAGTAAGCTATGTAAGGATACAACGAGAAAATGTTCATAAAGTACTGAGAACAGAGGTTGACATTAGTAAAGGATTAAGTACTAGTTATTATTAACATGAAAATAATGCTCCATCTAGAAAATCTTTTAGTGGAAGAGTAATGCAAATATCCATCCTTGAGTTATTTAAATAGATATACATTTATTAACTATTACTTTTAATGATAATTCTTCCCATGAATATAAAATGTCACTTCATCATACCAGGTTGACAAGTTTGAACAAATGCTTCTAAGTGAGTAACTACCACTGCCATTAGCTTATAGAGTATTTCCATCATCCCCATCCCATCAACCCTAAAACTTCCTTGTGTTCCTGTGTACTTGGTTTCCTCCATCAATGACATAATTTCTATCATTGAGAGATTAGTTTTGCCTGAGCTTGAGCTTCACGCAAAGAGAACCATGCAATACTTACTGTGATGTATCTTCTTTCACTCAGCTTAAAGTTCATATGAATCTACCACAGTTTATGTGAACTTTTTGATGGACTGTTTTCAGTTTGAGGGTTTTATTAATAAAGCTGAACAGTTAAGTTAAAATGTCTGAGTGAACCTAAGTTTTCAGTTCACTTGGGCAACACCCAGGGGTGAAATTTCTGTGTCATGGGGTAGTTGTATGGGTAACTTGGTGAGAAGTTTTTCCTAAGATTTTTCCAGAGCTTTTGTGTCATTTCATATTTCTACCAGCAACGCGTGAGATTTCCATACACGCTCATGAAAAGGCTCAGCAAAACTTGGAATTATTGCTCTTTTAACGTTTAATCATACAATGAAGAGGTGTAATGATAATTAAAATAGTTACTAATCTCTGCTTTGTTTTCTGCTGGAGCAAATGTCCCCTCATTACTCTTCTCCCTTGGCATTTCTGGGTTAACATGGGGTTTTATTTGGTTTAATGTTTTTTTGAAATCTCTATGCTGATTCAAATGACCCGAAAATTCTGCTGTTGTTTTGGTTGAGACCACAACAAAATTAGTATATTAAATAAGAAAGGTTAACAAAACAACAAGAATGTATGGTGAAAACAAAAGGAGTGGTTCTTGCCTGGTGTTTAAATAAGGTGTTCTTCACATTTGTCCAGCAACTTTTTGTGAGAATGTGGAAAAATAAAATAAATTTGCTGTTTTCTTTATTGCCAAAAAGGAAAGCCACTCTCGCCCCTCCCATTCCTTGGAGCATTCCCTTTAGAGAACTTGTAAATTCTTTCTCTGCTCTTCTGTTGAGATGTACGTAAATCTTTTTAAGAGCTATATAAGCAAGCCCCTTGGCAGCTCCGAGGATCCCAGAAAGGTCTCTCCTAATGGCCTTGGAGCCTGCTCTTTGAAATGTAAACATCAGCAAAGACAATGCCTTTTGAAGTCCCCTTATAGGTAGGAGTTTAACCTACGCACCTGGCTTTCAACTGTAACCACTTGCCTCTCACAGAGATAGGAGAAAACTCCTTTAGACAAAGCTAATTAGCTAACTCCAGTTTGTAACTGGATTTGGTCATGATTAGGTGTTTCAAACTGTTAAGCACTGATTCAGTTCAAAAGCCAAAGCTGGACATTCCACTTCCAGAATTTAGGGATTGGTTTTGTCAAAATACTATAGGCAGTAAGATTGAAAATGTTTAGCCTTGGTGTTGCACTAACATATTAGGCCTACCATAAACTCTCTTAGCGTCTACTAAAATTCTTTGGACTGTGTAAGGTTGCTTTCACTCATTGGTGCAAAATAAACTCCTTTTCATTGAAACAAACAAAGATCACAGACCATTAAAACAAACAAACAAACAAAAGATCGTGCAATCTATTAACTTTGGGGATGCCTTTATTCTCATTCCACAGTTGGAATGCTCTAGCAAAGATTCAGAAAAGATCCAAATATTGTTAAACATTTGGGAATTATCCACTGCCTCATCTTGTATTCTTGTATTCTTTTATTTCATCACATCAACCGATTCAAAACAGAAGCATTATATTTGTTTCTTGGTG
Organism: Canis lupus baileyi; assembly: GCF_048164855.1. Classification (NCBI taxonomy): domain Eukaryota; kingdom Metazoa; phylum Chordata; class Mammalia; order Carnivora; family Canidae; genus Canis; species Canis lupus. The sequence continues at coordinate 13,343 of NW_027326476.1, forward strand.
GAGTCTGGAAGTGGACAAGCCACATGAAACTCAGATCATAAACATAAGATCCTTCCTCCCGCCCCCCAGGTAGAGGGACCTTACTGAGTAAGGGATGGATAGGACTCGGTTGGGACAGATAGGGGGCTGTGGGATCATCAGGCTCATAGAAATCCCCAAAATGCTGAGGTGTAAGAAAAGCAGAGATGAGGGAACAACCCAAACAACCCCGCCCTAGGGGTGGTGGTAGTGGCGTCTTTTTAATGACAATCATCTGTGATCAACAAACAATAACCAGATCCTAAAAGGAGTAAATCATTAAAGACCGTTATCACAAGTCCCTACTCAAACTAAGAGGTCACAAGAATAAGATAAGGCCACAAGCTCCCTGCCCGGTTCTAAACAAAAGATTGTCAGTGGAGACCCACGTGAGCAACCCTGTTGGGACCCTTATCACTCCTGAGACCTCTCTCTGTAGCCTTGCTTAGTAAACTTCTATGGCTTTACTCACTCACTCTCTTTTGTCAGAGAAATTCATTCTTCTTCAACTCTGTGAGACAAGGACCTAACTCTCCCTCTTCATTAGGATTTACTTAATCCTTTGAACATTGGCATTTATTTTCAACATCCTCACCAACTTGTCAGACGAGAAATCCTCAAAGAGAAAATCATAAGCTCTGAGGCAACCCCAATGATTATCAAAGGCAGTGGGGTTTTTTTGTTTGTTTGTTTGTTTGTTTGTTTGTTTGTTTGTTTGAAGATTTTATTTATTTATTCATGAGAGACACAGAGAGTCAGAGACATAGGCAGAGAGGGAGAAGCAGACTCCTCCCAGGACCCCAAGATCACTCCCTGAGCCAAAGGCACAGGCTCAACCGCTGGGCCACCGGCCGGTCCTCAAAGGCAGTGTTTTTCACTGCTTTTATCCCCAAGTTGTAGAGAAGCCTTTTAAAGGACAAGGACTCCCTGACTCCCCACTCCACAACCCCCCCCCCCCAGGTCCCCACCAGTGTTATGTCAATTAGGTGTTGTATAAAGTCATCAACATGCTTCCAAGCAAAAATGTAACTTTGTAAGATTGTGGCTTGTATAAAATGCAATTCTCCAGTTGGAAAACCAATTCTTTAGTTTCAATCCACTGCACTTGACACACAAGCTTTGCTGCAATGCTTTTTGTGCAGTTGCTAACACCTGAGGAAACCACGTCCCAGTGTTTGTTTCTCAAACCATCCTCGCAGTGCCTTTGTGCAAGGCACTATCGAATTTCAGGTTTCGGCTCCTTTGCACAAAGCTATGCTGGCTTTCGGCAGTTCAGATGATGTTGATGTAGGTTTGAAATGTAGTTGATGCAGTTTTGGAGCCGGTGGCCAAGAAAGGACTCTTGAGGTGTCTTTGATGAAAAGTGATTTTATTAAAGTATGGGGGACAGGTCCCATGGGCAGAGAGAGCTGCTGCTGCCTGGGGATTGTGAGGGGCAGCTGATTATATACTTTGAGGTTGGGGTTGGGGTTGGGGGAAGTGAACATAAGACAAGTTCCAAAAGGATTTTCACATGCTAAAGAAGACTCATCAGATACAGGAGGCCTTGCTATTGTCAAACTAACCTTGCTTTTCCCTCTAGTGAAACATTAAGACAGTTGGCAGTTTCTTGGAGGAATGTTATGCTCTGCGTCCTCAAGTATTCGTTAGTGGGTTGCAGGTTATAAAGATACTTAATTTTTCTGGGAAACGAACAAGGGGTAGTGGAAGGGGAGGTGGGTGGGCGGGGGGAAGGGGTGACTGGGTGAGGGGCACTGACGGGGGCACTTAACGGGATGAGCACTGGGTGTTATGCTATATGTTGGCAAATCGAACTCCATACAAAATATTCAAAAAAATAAAAAAACAAAAATGGACTTTTGCAATGATGGCATGCTAAAGCCATATATATTTATCTACCTTTCCTTCCCACATCACTGTGACTGTAAGCATACTGACTTCTTGCCTCACAAAGAAACAGTAATGGAAATAGCAGAAGGCTTTTTGATTAATTAGGCATTCACTAAGGTGGTGCTGTGGATAAGAGCATTACAGAGGGTGTGTTATACTGTTCATTGTTAATTATCTGATGAAAAAGAACATTTGAATTCAAAGAGCAAATTGGAGATTTATCCTCAGGCAAACTCAGTGGTTGAAAAGGAATTTCCCTGTAGGGAAACGATGGACCACTCTTTTCTTTAATAATTTACGGTATGGTTGATTTCTTAGAATTTAAATGTAAAAAATAATTTAAAAATAATACATAAATAAATAAATAAATAAATAAAAGTAAAACGAAATTTAAAAAAGAATTTCATGTAAGTCTTCTGTTATTAATAAAACAAGTGATTTTACAAATAAGTCAATCCAATTTTAGTTTTTAAAATTATGATAAATGGACAATGAATGATTCATAGGACAAAGCATCTTAATTATAAGTGCATCTCAGTTATAATCTCATCAAAAGGGGTAATAAGTAATGTTTTTTCTTAAGCTTGCATTAAGCGAAGAAGAATGCATTCAACTTCTTTTACTCATAAGTGATTTTGTCGTTTTTACGATTTCATTTTAATACAGAACTGGTAAGTTTTTATAAAAGTGGATGCTGTAGTACTTTCCATTTAGAACACCTTTTTAGGGGCTTCATGTCAGATAACCAGGTTATTTGAAAAGTAATTTTCACACTGAGTAAAAGTCAACAGTTAAAACTATTTTTATTTATTGTTTTTATTTTGGGGGGGGGGAGCTCTTTTTTAAATTATTTTTTTATTGGAGTTCAATTTGCCAACATATAGCATATCACTCAGTGCTCATCCCGTCAAGTACCCCACCCCCCTCCTCAGTGTCTGTCACCGGGTCACCCCATCCCCCACCCACCTCCCTTTCCACTACCTTGTTCCTTTCCCAGAGTTAGGTGTCTCTCATGTTCTGTCACCCTCTCTGATATTTCCCACTCATTTTCTCTCCTTTCCTCTTTATTCCCTTTCACTATAAAAATATGTTTAAGATACGGATTGTTTAAATGTTAGAATCATAGTCCTAGAGGAGTAAACACAGAACCACAAAGATTCTTTTGCATTCCAAATATTACATTACATGTAAATTTAAAATTTCTAAATTGAATTTGACTTTACAAAATGAAAAGGGAATCCTATAAAATGGCATTCCCTGGAGAAACTATTATGGGAAGAGAGTAAGCGACAGGCAGGGCTAGATAGGGAGAGATAGGTAGGGGGCCACGGAATCAGGGTCACAAAAATCCCAAAAAATGTGGAGATGAAAAGAAACCAGAGATAAATAAACCAGACCATCCTGTTGCAGGATGCCAGAGATGGGGTCTTGTTATAATAGCTACTTGTGACCAACAAAGAATTACCAGACCCTAAAAAGGAAGTAAGTCACTCATGAACAGAAATCTCACAGAGGAAGACATAGACATGGCCAAAGGGCACAGGAGAAAATGCTCCGCACCCCTTGCCATCAGGGACATACAAATCAAAACCACAATGAGATACCACCTCACACCAGTGAGAATGGGGATAAAGAACAAGGCAGGAAACCACAAATGTTGGAGACGATGTGGAGAAAGGGGAACCCTCCTACACTGTTGGTGAGGATGTGAACTGTTGGTGGGAATGTGAGCTGGTGCAGCCACTCTGGAAAACTCTGTGGAGGTTCCTCAAAGAGGTAAAAATAGATCTGCCCTACGACCCAGCAATTGCACTGTTGGGGATTTACCCCAAAGATACAGATGCAATGAAACGCCGGGACACCTGCACCCCGATGTTTATAGCAGCAATGTCCACAATAGCCAAACTGTGGAAGGATCCTCGGTGTCCATCGAAAGATGAATGGATAAAGAAGATGTGGTTTATGTATACAATGGAATATTACTCAGCCATTAGAAATGACGAATACCCACCATTTGCTTCGACGTGGATGGAACTGGAGGGTATTATGCTGAGTGAAATAAGTCAATCGGAGAAGGACAAACATTATATGGTCTCACTCATTTGGGGAATATAAAAAATAGTGAAAGGGAATAAAGGGGAAAGGAGAAAAAATAAGTGGCAAATATCAGAAAGTGAGACAGAACATGGAAGACTCCTAACTCTGGGAAACGGAACTAGGGGTGGTGGAAGGGGAGGTGGGCGGGAGGGGGGGGTACTGGGTGCCGGGCACTGAGGGTGGCACTTGACAGGATGAACACTGGGTGTTATTCTATATGTTGGGAAATTGAACACCAATAAAAAATAACTTTATTAAAAAAATCTTGAAAAAAATTTTAATAAAGTTTAAAACTTTTTGATAAAAAAGAAAAAAAGCGAGAGAAAAGGAAGTAAGTCACTGGAGGTGTTATCAGTAGTCCTTACTCAGTGGTGATATCAATAGAGATGTTAAAAGGATTTAGGTTCCCTGGTTGGGTTTCAATAAAAGACCAACCCTACAAGCCCCCCGTGGCAACCCTGTTGCCACTCACTCCCGAGAGCCTTTTTCTGTTACCTTGCTTAATAAACTTCTACTTTTTCTGTTACCTTGCTTAATAAATTTCCTCGGCTTTATTCACTCGTTCCTGTGTCTGGAGACATTCATTCATTCTTTGACTCTGTGAGACAAGAACCTAGCTCTCCCACTTCAAAAGGTACCCATTGACATACTACATAGTTACAAGATCATACTATATCTTCTGTCCTGCAATTTACTCCGTTTCAATTTTAATATATTTACATGCATAGGATGCATATCTGCACACACACACACACACATACACACACGGGATGCACTTTTGAAATGTGGGTGAGGTTCAATGGGGTAAGATCTGGATCCAATGACCAAGAAAGAATTCTTGAGACCTCTTTGGAGCAAAATGGTGGTATTATTAAAGCACAGTTCATAACCCGTGGGCAGAAGAGCTGCTCCCCCCCCCCACCCCACCCCCCTGCCCCTTTTGTGAGGGGTGGCTGATTATATACTGGGAGTTGGCAGGAAAAGGGAGGTTTTCAGAAGAACTTTCATATGCTAAGGAGGACCTACCTGACACCGGAGGCCTTGCTTATTGTGAAGTTATGATTGTTTAATTGTATCTACAGGGATGCCTGGGTGACTCAGCAGTTGAGCATCTGAGCCTTCAGCTCAGGCTCAAGGCCTGACCCTGGGATCCTGGAGAGCCTCTGGCATCCGGCTACCTGCGGGGAGCTTGTTTCTCTCTCTGCCAATGTATCTGCCTCTTGTTTCTCTCTCCGCCAATGTCTCTGCCTCTCTCTCTCTCTCTCTCTCTCTCTCTCTCTCTCTGCCTGTCTCTCATAAGTAAATAAATGAAATCGTAAAAAACAAAACAAAACAAAACAAAAATGCTAATTGTATCTACATTTCCTTCTGGAAGCTAGGTTACTGATAAAAATGCTTTGTTCTTGTAAATCACTAAGACATTTGTAAACTGAGGGAGACTCCTGCCTTGCAGGATTGTGATCTCTATAAATTACCCGTTTTTCCTTTCCTTAGCTTTTGGACAGCCAGGAGTGGGTTTTGGTGGGCATGGGGTGGGTGCGGGTGAGAATGGGGGTAGGAGGGGTTCCCCGGTGTCAGATCTTGCTTTATCCTCAGCTAGCCTTCTGTTCCCTCATCACATATGCATACATTTATACACACCATCTTCCTGTAACTGCCCACAGCCTTAATTTAACTTTGATAATTTATATTTCATTGCATTATTTTTGAACTGTGACATATGAAATAATTTCACAATTTCAGAAAAGTTGTGACGTTATTTACCAATAAAAGGTGTGCACCCTTGTTACCAAGCTCAAATTTGTCTGCTCACCAGATGGGCAGCAAGCCAAGGTCTGAGCTACCGGCTGTGAAGCAAAGAAACCTCTATTGTCAGAAGGGCAGCCAAGGAATGAGAAGACAGGGGATTTTTCTCAAAGCTGCCTTGCCCTGTTGAGCCTGATAGCTTATGTATATATGGGGAAGGAGGTGAATACATGACATTGGAATGAGGGACCTCTTGTAATTTTGAGTGGGGTGGGGGGCTAGAAACAATCTGGAAATATGCATTCTTCTGGACATTGAGGCACCTGGTACAATCAGGTAATTGTTTTTTTCTTTTTTTCTTTCAAAATTGTATTTATTTATTTATTTATTTATTTACTTATTTATTTTTAATTCTTTTTTTTACATTTTTTAAAATTGGAGTTCAATTTGCCAACATATAGCATAACACCCAGTGCTCATCCCATCAAGTGCCCCCCGCAGTGCCTTTCACCAAGTCACACACAACCCCCCCGCCCCCCGCCACCCACCTCCCTTTCCACTACCCCTTGTTCATTTCCCAGAGTTCTGTGTCTCTCGTGGTTTGTCACCCTCACTGATATTTTCACTCATTTTCTCTCCTTTCCCCTTTATTCCCCTTCACTATTTTTTACATTCCCCAAATGAATGAGACCATATAATGACTGTCCTTCTCCGACTGACTTATTTCACTCAGCATAATACCGAACGGTTCCATCCACACTGAAGCAAATGGTGGGTATTTGTCGTTTCTAATGGCTGAGTAATATTCGGTTGTATACGTACACCACATCTTCTTAATCCACTTATCCTTTGATGGACACCGAGGTTCCTTCCACAGTTTGACTATTGTGGACATTGCTGCTATCAACATTGGGGCAGGTGTCCTGCTGTTTCACTGCATCTGTATCTTTGGGGTAAATCCCCAGCAGTGCAATTGCTGGGTTGTAGGGTAGCTCTATTTTTACCTCTTTGAGGAACCTCCACAGAGTTTTCCAGAGTGGCTACACCAGTTCACATTCCCACCAACAGTGCAAGAGGGTTCCCTTTTTTCCACATCCTCTCCAACATTTGTTGTTTCCTGTCTTGTTAATTTTCCCCAGTCTCACTGGTGTAAGGTTGTTGTTTTGATTTGTATTTCCCCGATGGCCAGTGATGCGGAGCATTTTCTCATGTGCTTGTTGGCCATGTGTAGGTCTTCTGTGGAGAAATGTCTGTTCACGTCTTCTGCCCTTTTCATGACTGGGTTGTTTGGGTGTTGAGTTTAATAAGATCTTTATAGATCTTGGATACTAGCCCTTCATCTGATAACGTCATTTGCAAATATCTTCTCCCATGCTGTTGGTTGTCTTTTAGTTTTGTTGATGGCTTCTTTTGCTGTGAAGAAGCTTTCTATCTTGATGAAGTCCCAATAATTCATTTTTGCTTTTGTTTCCCTTGCCTTCATGGATGTATCTTGAAAGAAGTTGCTGTGGCCAAGTTCAAAAAGGGTGTTGCCTGTGTTCTCCTCCAGGATTTTGATGGATTCTTGTCTCACATTTAGATCTTTCACTCATTTTGAGTGTATCTTTGTGTGTGGTGGAAGAGAAGGGTCCAGTTTCTCTCTTCTGTGTGTGGCTGTCCAGTTTCCCAGCACCATTTATTGAAGAGACCGTCTTTTTTCCAGTGGATAGTCTTTCCTGCTTTGTCGAATATTAGTGGACCATAGAGTTGAGGGCCCATTTCTGGATACTCTGTTCTGTTCCATTGATCTATGTGTCTGTTTTTGTGCCAGTACCACACTGTCTTGATGACCACAGCTTCGTGGTACAACTTGAAATGTGGCATTTTGGTGCCCCCAGCTCTGGTTTTCTTTTTTAATACTCCCCTGGCTATTCAGGGTCTTTTCTGATTCCACACAAATCTGAAGATGGTTTCTTCCAACTCTCTGAAGAAAGTCCATGGTATTTTGATAGGGATTGCATTGAACACGTAAATTGCCCTGGGTAGCATTGACACTTTCACAATATTAATTCTTCCACTCCATGAGCACGGAATATTTTTCCATCTTCTTTGTGTCTCCCTCCATTTATTTCAGAAGTGTTCTGTAGTGTTTAGGGTATAGATCCCTTCCCTCTTTGGTTCGGTTTCTTCCTAGGTATCTTATGCTTTTGGGTGCAATTGTCAATGGGATTGACTCCTTAATTTCTCTTTCTTCAGTCTCATTGTTAGTGTATAGAAAGGCCACTGACTTCTGGGCATTAATTTTGTATCCTGTCACACTGCCGAATTGCTGTAGGAGTTCTAGCAATCTTGGGGTGGAGTCTTTTGGGTTTTCTGCCTACAGTATCATGTCATCTGCTTAGAGTGAGAGTTTGACTTCTTCTTTGCCAATTTGATTGCCTTCAAGGTCTTTTTGTTTTCTGATTGCTGAGGCTAGGACTTTTAGTACTATGTTGAACAGCAGTGGTGAGAGTGTGTTGTGCCCAAGATTGCCAATCCGAGAAACCACCAAGGAGCCAACACCGATGCAAGCACACGAGGGTTTATTAGCAAGCTGGAGCTTGGGTCCAAGTGTACCCGTCACTCGGAGCAGGGACTTGGACTCTGAGGTGGGTTACAGCTGGATTTTTATGGGCTGGTCTAGGGGATTTTCAGTAAGGGTGGGGGAGTTTCTCAAGATGTTAGGTCCTCATTCCGATATGGGACTTTCCGCTAAGGGCAATGTCTGCAGTTTTTCTTGGAACCAACTTGGGCTACAGGCCGCAGTTGTTTACTCATCCAGGGGCCTGAGATGGCTGCCAGAGGTAAAATGGCTGCACTTATGTCAACGCTATGGTAGTCTTATTTTTCTCGGCCTCCATAAGTGGACTTCCCTGTCGTGTTCCTGATCTTACGGGAAAGGCTCTCAGTGTTTCCCCATGGAGAATGATATTTGCTGTGGGTTTAATTTTTTTTTTTTAATTGGAGTTCAATATGCCAACATAGAGCATAACCCCCAGTGCTCATCCCGCTCATCCCAGCAAGTGCCTCCCTCAGTGCCCGTCACCCAGTCACCCCAATCCTCCACCCACCTCCTTTTCCATCACCTCTTGTTCGTTTCCCAGAGTTAGGAGTCTCTCATGTTCTGTCACTGATATTTCCCACTCATTTTCTCTCCTTTGTCCTTTATTCCCTTTCACTATTTTTTATAGTCCCCAAATGAATGAGACCATATTATGTTAGCCCTTCTCCGACAATCAGGTAATTGTATGTCAGATAATCTTGAGACAAATGGTATCATCCATCCGGTCCCCAGTAGGTTTCTACAATCAGCGGATATAGAGGGAGCAGCAGTGGAAAAGGCAAAGTGAACAATTGATTATGCATGAGGTTAAGAGGTACGCAGAGCATAATTAAGGAGGGAACAAAACAGAACGTGGAGCTAAGTTAAGAACACAGCTAAGACACCTACAGTTGTAAAGTTTGTGCTCTCTAAACCGGTGCAGGAGCCATGCTTATGGCCTTACCCTCATCCAGCTTCAAAAACTGTACATATCTTGATGCAGTTGCATTTGTGCTTACCTCCATGTCGATGTACATATAATGAAAAATTTCCCATGGAAACATTTCTTAATAAGTTGTGTATATCATGCTTTTTGCCCCCCTCCCAATATTTTAGTACGCATTTCCCAAGATAAATGATGTTCTGTTATATAATTCAGTGATTAAATTCAGAAAAGTTAACATTGATCTGATACAGGCTAATTCATATTCAAATATCTCTAGCAGTCCTGATGGGGGAACAGATGACTAACTGAGGACAAAGCACAAGCCAGGGGCAGCACATTGACAAGTCCTTGAAACAGGCAGAGGGACATTCCTTCTAAGGACTCAATTGCCTCAATGTTAATCCTTTGTTAAGGACAAAAGGCAATCATAGCCCAACCCCCAGGATCCTGTGAGTCTACAGTCTAAAATATTAAAATTTCTCTAGAAATTTCTTTTATCTCTAAACCCCCAAGATATGTGTTGGCAATCATCCCCCAAGCACATGGCCCACTGATATCCATCTGAAGGGTCTCATGACTCAGGTTTTATTAGGTGGTAATAAACTTTGGGAGGTAAATCTTCAGGGTGAATTTCTAGAATTCCTTTTCCCAACAATAGCTAGCACCCTCAAGGCCCTGGAGACCTTGCTTCCAAAATTCCTTAGAGAGTACACTATAGCCCCAAATCCTTCCCAGTTCCCAGGTATATGTATGTATGCCTATATGAATTCTTTCTTGGTCGCCGGCTCTGGACCTCACCCCATCAAACTTCACCTATAGTCCAAAACTCCATCAGTCCAAATGATATGCTCTACATCATGCCACCCCCCTTCCCCGTTGCAAGCTGCCATCCAGAAATATGCATAGCACTCAGCTGCTGTGTCCAAAAGGTACTCAAGATTTGTCCATCAGTTATTTAGTAGAACGTTAATTGGTAGAAAGTCCACAAATTTGAGTTTGCATGATGTTTCTTGACAATTAGATGAAGTTATGAAATCTTGGCACCCTTATCACAGAAATGATGTTGTATCCTTGAGGTGCACGTTTCGTTTCTCAGGAGTGAACGAATGTCCATCATTTGGCTATGGCTGTGCCCATTGGTGCTCCACATTACAGCTAGCATTTCTCTGCTGTAATTAATAAGTAATTGTGGGGATATGCTTTGAGTCCATTTTCACCCACGATTATGCTTGCTTTGGTGATTTTTGTGTTTCCTTTGGCAAAAAATACACACTCTCACGCATATTTCCTTTCCTTTCTTTCTTACACCAAAGGTAGCATACTGCGGATGTTCTGGCACTATTTTTTGGTTTGTAATATATCCTGGAAATAACTCCTAATCAGGGACAGACTCCTCATTGCACTTCATCACTGCACAGACTGCATGACCTGTACAAACAATGCTGTGTTGAATAATGGCTGGCACTTTGGGAGGTAAATCTTCAGGGTGAATTTCCAGAAATGGAATCATTAGGTCAAAGGGTAAATGCCTATGTACCATCAGATTCCACTCCGTTTTGCATCTCCACCAGGAGTATTTGACAGTGCCTGTTTCCCCACAGCCTTGGAAAATTACTATGTTCTCGGGCTTTTCAAATTCTGCCAGTCTGATGAGTCAGAATTTATGTCTCAGGGTACTTGATTGCTTTTCTGTTCTCTTCTCTTCTTTTTCTTTTTTCTCTTCTTTCTTTCAAATAAAATTAAAATTTTAATTATTTTTTGTCTCTCAAGTTAGTATTTAAATTCCATTTAGTTAACATACAGGTTAATATTAGTTTCAGGTGAAGAATTTAGTGTTTCATCACTTCCATACAGCACCCAGTGCTCATCACAACAAGTGCCCTCCTGGTCACCGATGACCCATTTAATCCATCCCCCTGTCCGCCACCCTTCCAGCAACCCTCAGTTTATTCTTTGTGGGTAAGGGTCTGTTTTACAATCTCTCTCTCTCTCTCTCTCTCTCTCTCTCTCTCTTTTTCCTCCTTCTCCTATGTTTCTCTGTTTTGTTTCTGAGATTCCACATATGAGTAAAATCATATTTCTCCTTCTTCTGACTGACTTATTTCACTTAGCATAATACCTTCTAGCTCGCTCCATCCACGTTCTAGCGCATCGCAAGATTTCGTCCTCTTTGATGGCTGAGTAATATTCCACAGCATTCCATTATGTCTATACATATATGTAATAAGTACATATTATATAAGTACATCATATATATACCTATATGCATATAAAATTGTATATCGCATCTTCTTTATCCAATCATCAGTTGATAGAAACTTGGGCTCTCTCCGTAGTTTGGCTATTGTTGATAATGCTGCATGTACCATCTCATATCTGTATTTTTTGTATACTATGGGTAAGTAAATACCCAGTAGTGCAATTGCTGGGTAGTAGTGTAGTTCTATTTTTAACTTTTTGAGGAACCTCCTACTAAGTCTTCCAGAGTGGTTGCACCAGTTTGCATTCATACCAACAGTGTGAGAGAGTTCCCCTTTTTCAGCACCCTGGCCAACATGTCTTGTTTCCTGTGTTGTTGATTTTAGTCATTCTGACAGGTGTGAGGTGATATCTCACTGGAGTTTTATCCACAGGATAAAACAAACAGGAGTTGTATCCTGTTTTGATTTGCATTTCCATGAGGATGAATGATATTGAACACGTTTTCATGTGTTTGATGGAAAGATATGTTTGGAAAAATGTCTATTCACATCTTCTACCCATTTCTCAACTGGATTATTTGTTTTGGGGGAGGCTGAGTTTAATAAATCCTTCAGAGACTCTTGGGTACTAACTCTTTATCGGATATGTCATTTGCAAATATCTTCTCCCATTCTGTAGGCCACCTTTCAGTTTTGTTGAATGTTTCCTTTGTTGTGCAGAAGCTTTTTATCTTGATGAAGTTCCAAAACTTAATTTTTGCTCTTGTTTCCCTTTCCCCTGGCGACGTGTCTGGTAAGAAGTTGCTACCACTGAAGTCCAAGAGGTTGCTGCCTGTGTTCTCCTCTAGGATTCTGATGATTTCTTATCTCAGGTTTAGGTCTTCCAAACATTTTTAAATTTATTTTTCTGTATGATGTAAGAGAGGGGTCCAGTGTCATTCTTTTGCACGTGGCTGTCCAGTTTTCCCAGCATCACTTATTGAAGAGACTGCCTTTTTTCCACTGGGTATTCTTTCCTGCTTTGTTGAAGATTAGTTGGACATATACTGGTGGTTCTATTCCTGGGTTCTCCATTGTGTTCCACTGATCTGTGTGGCAATTTTTGTGCCAGTACCATATCCTTTTGATGATGACTACAGCTTTATAATATAGTTTGAAGACTGGAATTGTGATGCCTCCAGGATTGGTTTCCTTTTTTAACACTCCTCCGGCTATGTCAGGGTGTTTTCTGGTTCCATGCAAATTTTAGGGTTGTTTGTTCCAGGTCTGTGAAAAATGTCCATGGGATTGCATTGAATGTGTAGATTGCTTTCGGTAGTACAGACATTTTTACAATATTTGTTCTTCAGATCCATGAACATGGAATCTTTTTCCATTTCCTTGTGTCATCTTCAATTTCTTTCATTAGTGCTTTATAGTTTTCAGAGTACAGATCGTCTACCTCTTTGGTTAGGTTTGTCCCTAGGTGTCTTATGGGTTTTGGTGCAATTGTAAGTGGAACTGATTTCTTGGTTTCTCTCTCTGCTGCCTCATTATTGGGGTATAGAAGTGCAACAGACTTCTATACATTGATTTTGTATCCTGCAACTTTACTGAACTCAGGTATTAGTTGTGGGAATTGTTTGGAGGAGTCTTTTAGGTTTTCTACATAGAGTATCATGCCACCTGTGAATAGTGGAGGTTTGACTTCTTCCTTGATGATTTGGAAGTCTTTTATTTCTTTGTGTTTTGTTGTTGTTGTGACTATGACTTCTGGTCCTACATTAAATAACTGTGGTGAGAGTGGACATTCCTGTCTTATTCCTGACCATAGAGGAAAAGCTCTTGGTTTCTCCCCACCGAGGATGACATTAGCTGTGAGTCTTTCCTAAACGGCCTTTATGATGATGCGGTATGTTCCCTCTATCCCCACTTTCTAGAGGGTTTTTTTTATCAAGAATAGATGCATCTACTGAGGGAACCATATAGTCCTTATCCTATCTTTTATTAAAGTGGCGTATCATGTTGATCGATTTTGAAATATTGAACCAACCCTGCAACCCAGGAATAAGCCCCACTTTATCATGGTGAATGACTCTTTTAGTGTACTGTGGATTTTTTTTTTTGTACTGTTGAATTTTATTTGCTAGTATCTTGTTGAGAATTTTTGCATCCCTGTTCATCAGGGATATTGGCCTTTGGTTCTTCTTCTTTTTACAGGGTCTTTGTCTGGTTTGGGTATCAAGCTAACGCTGGCCTCCTTGAATGAGTTTGGAACAGTCTGAGAAGAATAAGCATTATCTCTTCCATTAATATCTGGTAGAATTCCCCTGGGAACCCATCTGCCCCAGGACTTTTGTTTGTTGGGAGATTTTTGATTACTGATTCAATTTCCCTGCAGATTATGCATCTCTTCAATCTTTCTGTGTCTTCCTGTTTCAGGGTTCATAGTCTGTATGTTTCTAGGAATTTGTCCATTTTTTCCAGGTTGTCCAGGTCGCTGATGTAAAATTCTCACAAAATTCTCTTACATTTGTGTGTATTTCTGTGGTGTTGGTTGTGATCTCTCCTCTTTTGTTCATGATGATATTTATTTGGATCCTTTCTCTTTTCCTTTGATAAGTGGCTAGGGGTTTATCAGTTTTATTAGTTCCTTCAAAGAGCCAGCTCCTGGTTTCATTGATCTGTGCTATCGTTATTTTAGTTCCTTGACCCTTTATTTCTGCTCTAATCTTTATTATTTTCTTACTTATGTTGACTCTAGGCTTCACTTTTTGTCTTCTCTCCAGCCCCCACCCCCTCCTTTATGTGTAAGGTTAGGTTTTCGACTAAGCATTTATGACTTTTCTTGCTTCTTGAGGAAGGTCTGTATTGCTATATCCTTCCCCCTTAGCACTACCTCTGCAGCATCCCAAAGGTTTGGGGCTCTCGAATTTTCATTTTCATTTGCTTCCATGGACTTTTTAATTTTGTCTTCAATTTCCTGGTTCACCCATTCATTCTTTAGTAGGATGTTTTTTGATATCCATGTATTTCTTTTTTCTTGTGGTCATGGTCTGAAAATATGCCTGGTGTGATCTCAATTTTTTCTGCTTGTAGAGGACTGATTTGTGACCCACTATGTGATCCATTCTGGAGAATATTCCATGTGCACTAGAAAAGAATGTGTATTCTGCTGCTTCAGGGTGAAATGCTCTGAACAGGTTTGTGAAGTCCCCCTGGTCATTTAAAGTCCTCATTTCCTTGTTGAACTTCTGCTTAGGTGGTCTGTCCATTGAAATGAGTGGAGGCATTAGGGTCTCCTCCTATTGTGGTATAATTAGCAATGAGTTCCTTTATGTTTGTTGTTAATTGTTACATGTTTGGGTGCTGCTTCCAAGTTGGAGGCATAAGTATTTGCAATTGTTAGATCTTCTGGGGGAATAGACCGCTTAGTTATGACATAGTGTCCTTCTTCATCTCTTGCTAGTCTTGGGTTTAAAACCTAGTTTGTCTGATCTACGTATAGCAACTCTGGCTTTCTTCTCATGTGTGTTAGCATGAAAAAAGGGTCCTCTGCTCCCTCACTGTAAAGACACTGGGGAGGTATCCTTAGGTCTCAAACAAATCTCTTGTAGACAGCATATTGATGAGTCTTCCTTCTTCTTTTTTTTTTTTTCTTTTTTTAAAAGATTTTATTTATTTATTCATGAAGGCACAGAGAGAAAAAAAAGAGAGAGAGAGAGAGACGCAGAGAGAGTTGCAGAGACACAGGCAGAGGGAGAAGCAGGCTCCATGCAGGAAGCCCGACGTGGGACTCGAACCCAGGTCTCCAGGATCATGCCCTGGGCCAAAGGTGGCGCTAAACCACTGAGCCACACGGGCTGCCGCATGAGTCTTATTTCTTCTTGGTTCTGATACCCTATGTCTTTTGTTTGGAACAGTTAGTCCATTTACATTCAGCATGATTCGTGATAGATATGAATTTAGTGTCTTTTTATCACTTGTTTTGTCCCTGTGTCTGGAGAGTCTCTCCGTTCCTCTGCAGTCTGTCACTTTCAGTCTTTTCTTTTCACTCAAGGAGTCCTCTTTAATAATTCTGGCAAACCTCTTTCGTCTTTGGTTCTCTGGGAAACTCTTTATCTCTCCTTCTATTCTGAATGATTTGAATGATTGCCTTGCTGGATAGAGTATTCTTGGCTGCAGATATTTCCCCTGCAGTACATTGAGTACACCATGGCACTCCCTTCTGGCTTGCCAAGTTTCAATGGACAAATCTGCAGATAGCCTTATGGGTCTTCCCTTATAAGTTAGGGACTTCTTTTGCTCTGCTGCTTTTAGGATTTTTTTTTTTTTAATTGGGACATCTTGCAAACTTAATTACAATATGTCTCGGGGTTGGTCTATTTTTGTTGATTTTGATGGGAGTTTTCTGGGCCTCCTGGATCTGGATATCTGTTTCCTCCCCCAGATTAGGGACATTTTCAGCTATGACTTCCCCAAATAAATCTTCTGCTCCCTTTGCTCTCTTCTTCTTCTTAAGTGCCCCCTTTGGTATGGGTGTTATTTTGTTCCATGGCGTCCCTGCGTTCTCTAAGTCTCCGTCTTTGACCCATGAGTTTTCTCTTCTTCTTCTTTTCAGTTTCATTATTTTCCCTTATTCTGTCTTCTATGTCACTTAAACATTCCTCTGTTTACTCCATGCTTATGGCCACTGACTCTAGTTGGTTTTGACTCTCCATTATTGCATTTTTCATTTTGGCCTGACTAGTTTGTAACTCTTTTTTTTCTCTGCGGGAAGGGCTTCCCTGATGTCTTCCATGCTTTTCTCAAGCCCAGCTAGTATGTTATTATGACTGTTGCTTTAAATTCTGGATCAGGGTTATAACATATATGTCTCAGATCCCTGGCCATGACCTTTTCTTGTTCTTTCTTTTGGGATGAATTCCTCCATCTTGGCATTTTGTCTAGGTCTCTGTCTTCTTCTATGTGTTAGGAAAGCCCATTGTGTTCTTGCTCCTGAGAGTAATGGGTTTATGAGGAAAAGGTCATGTAATGCCCAGGGCCTATGACTCCAGCGTGTGTCTCTGGTGTGCTGCATGCACTTTGCTGCTGCGTTTTGGCTTGTAAGGGTTCTCTTTGCCTGCAGTGGGGAGTGTTGGGACCTTGGCCAGAGTACAGCCAGTTTTAACTAGGGATGCTCTGGCCTGTTTGTTTAAAACGACGCGATGCTATTTTCACTAGAACTGAAGTTTCGTAGAACGCCACGGTCCGTATGATGTCAGAAAGATGTTAGGGCCAAGGGCCAAGAAAGAATCATTGAGATGTCTTTGATGCAACAGGTGGGTTAGTTGAAGCCCGAGGACAGGACCCACGGGCAGAAAGAGCTGCACTGGGATCATGAGCAGTGCCCCTCCTCTCCCCATTATATACTTCTAAGTTGGAAGAGGGTTAGGGATAGCACAATTCTCTAGGGAATTTTGGAAGAAAAGTTTCAAGGCCCTTCAGGGTGCTAGCTATTGTTAGAAAAAGGTCAATTATTACTGTCTAGTAAAACCCGTGTCATGAGACCCTTCAGATGTGGGTCCAATGCTTGGGAGATGATTGCCAACGTGAATCTATAAGGGGAGGGGGTGTAGAGATAGGGGGAATCCCAAAGGAAATTTTAAACATGTTTTATTTCAATTCAATATAATTGGGCAGCCCCGGTGGTGCAGTGGTTTAGCGCCGCCTGCAGCCTGGGGTGTGATCCTGGAGTGCCGGGATCGAGTCCCACGTCGGGCTTCCTGCGTGGAGCCTGCTTCTCCCTCTGCCTGTGTCTCTGCCTCTCTCTGTGTGTCTCTCATGAGTAAATAAATAAATCTTTAAAATAATAAATTCAATAATATTAACATATATGGTATTCTTTATATTTTTTAATGGAGTTCAATTTCCCAAAATATACTATAACACCCAGGGCTCATCCTGTCAAGTGCCCCTCTCCGTGCGTGTCACCCAGTCACTGTATCCCCCCACCCACCTCCCCTTCCACTACCCCTTGTTTGTTTCCCAGAGTTAGGAGTCTCTCATGTTTTGTCACCTTCTCTGATTTTTTCCCACTCATTTTCTCTCCTTTTCCCTATAATCCCTTTCAAGAATTTTTATATTCCCTGTATGAGTGGAACGATACAATGATTGTCCTTCCCTGACTGACTTACATCACGCGGCATAATACCCTCCGGTTCCATCCTCATCAAAGCAAATGATGGGTATTTGTCGTTTCAAATGGCTGAATAATAATCCATTGTATATATATATAGATATACCACATCTTCTTTATTCATTCATTCATTTATTCAGTGGACACGGAGGCTCCTTCCACAGTTTGGCTGTTACAGGTATTGCTGCTATAAACATTGGGGTATAGGTGTCTCGGCTTTTCACTGCTTTTCACTGCATCTGTATCTTTGGGATAAATCCTCTGTAGTGCTATTGCTGGGTCGTAGGGTAAATCTATTTTTAACTCTTTGAGGAATGTCCACACAGTTTCAAAGAGGGGCTGTACCAGTTCACACTCCCACCAACAGGGCAAGAGGGTTCCCCTTTATCCACATCCTTGCCAACATTTGTTTTTACCTGTCCTGTTAATTTTTGCCACTCTCACGGGTGTCAGGTGATAACTCATTGTGGTTTTGATTTGTATTTCCCTGATGGCAAGCGATGCAGAGCATTTTCTCATGTGCTTGTTGGACATGTGTAAGTATTCTATGGAGAGACGTCTGTTCTTGTCTTCTGCCCATTTCATGACTGGATTGTTTGTTTCTTGGGTGTTGAGTTTAATAACTTCCTCACAGATCTTGGATACCTCCCTTTATCTGTCATTTGCAAATAGCTTCTCCCATGCGGTAGGTTGTCTTTTAGTTTTGTTGACTGTTTCTTTTGCTGTGCAAAAGCTTTTTATCTTGATGAAGTCCCAAGAGTTCATTTTTGCTTTTGTTTCCCTTGCCTTCATAGGTGTATCTTGCAAGAAGGTCCTGTGGCCAAGTTCTTGCAACTTCTTGCAACACCCTAAAGGGTGTTGGCTGTGTTCTCCTCTAGGATTTTGATGGATCCTTGTCTCACATATAGATCTTTCATCCATTTTGAATGTATCCTTGTGTGTGGTGGAAGAGAAGGGTCCAGTTTCATTTTTCTGCACAAGCTGTCCAATTTTCACAGCACCATTTATTGAAGAGACTGTCCGTTTTCAAGTGGATAGTCTTTCCTGCTTTGTCGAACATTAGTTGACCCTAGTTTGAGGGTCCATTTCTGGATTCCCTATTCTGTTCCATTGATCTATGTGTCTGTTTTTGTGCATTATCACATTGTCTTTTTTTTTTATAATAAATTTATTTTTTATTGGTGTTAAATTTACCAACATACAAAACAACACCCAGTGCTCATCCCGTCAAGTGCCCCCCAGCAGTACCCGTCACCCATTCACCCCCACGCCCCGCCCTCATCCCCTTCCACCACCCGTAGTTTGTTTCCCAGAATTAGGAGTCTTTATGTTCTGTCTCCCTTTCCGATATTTCCCACTCACTTTTCCTCCTTTACCCTCTATTCCCTTTCACTATTTTTTATATTCCCCCAAATGAATGAGACCATATAATGTTTGTCCTTCTCCGATTGACTTAAGTCACTCAGCATAATACCTTCCAGTTCCATCCACGTCGAAGCAAATGGTGGGTAATCTGTCGTTTTTAATGGCTGAGTAATATTCCTTTTTTATATATAATAAATTTATTTTTTATCAGTTTTTATCGTTTTTTATCGGTTCAATTTGCCAACTTACAGAATAGCACCCAGTGCTCATCCCGTCAGGTGTCCCTGTCAGTGCCCGTCACCCATTCACCCCCATCCCCCGCCCTCCTCCCTTCCACCACCCCTAGTTCGTTTCGCAGAGTTAGAAGTCTTTATGTTCTGTCTCCCTTTCTGATATTTGCCACACATTTCTTCTCCCTTCCCTTCTATTCCCTTTCACTATTATTTACGATCCCCAAATGAATGAGAATATATAATGTTTGTCCTTCTACAATTGACTTACTTCACTCAGCATAATACCCTCCAGTTCCATCCACGTTAAAGCAAATAGTGGGTATTTGTCATTTCTAATGGCTGAGTAATATTCCATTGTATACATAAACTACATCTTCTTTATCTATTCATCTTTCGATGGACACCGAGGATCCTTCCACAGTTTGGCTGTTGTGGACATTGCTGCTAGACACATCGGGGTGCACGTGTCCCCGCTTTTCACTGCATCTGTACCTTTGGGGGAAATCCCCAACAGTGCAATTGCTGGGTGGTAGGGCAGATCTATTTTTAACTCTTTGAGGAACCTCCACACAGTTTTCCAGAGTGGCTGCACCAGTTCACATCCTCACCAGCAGTGCAAGAGGGTTCCCCTTTCTCCACATCGTCTCCAACATTTGTGGTTTCCTGCCTTGTTAATTTTCCCCATTCTCACCGGTGTGAGGTGGCATCTCATTGTGGGTTTGATTTGTATGTCCCTGATGGCAAGTGATGGCGGAGCATTTTCTCGTGTGCCCTTTGGCCATGTCTATGTCTTCCTCTGTGAGATTTCTGTTCATGTCTTTTGCCCATTTCATGATTAGATTGTTTGTTTCTTTGCTGTTGAGTTAAATAAATTCTTTATAGATCTTGGATACTAGCCCTTTATCTGATACGTCATTTGCAATTATCTTCTCCCATACTGTAGGTTGTCTTTTAGTTTTGACTGGTATCAAGGTTGACTGTATCCTTTGCTGTGCAAAACCTTCTTATCTTGATGAAGTACCACTAGTTCATTTTTGCTTTTGATTCTTCTGCCTTCGTGGATGTATCTTGAAAGAAGGTACTGTGGCCGAGTTCAAAAAGTGTGTTGCCTGTGTTCTCCTCTAGGATTTTGATGGACTCTTGTCTCACATTTAGATCTTTCATCCATTTTGTGTTTATCTTTGTGTATGGTGCAAGAGAGTGGTCCAGTTTCATTCTTATGCATGTGGATATCCAATTTTTCCAGCACCTTTGATTGAGGAGACTGTTTTTTTCAGTGGGTACTCCTTCCTCCTTTGTCGAATATTAGTTGAGCATAAAGTTGAGGGTCCACTTCTGGATTCTCTGTTCTGTTCCATTGATCTATGTGTCTGTTTTTGTGCCAGTACCACACTGTCTTGATGACCACAGCTTTGTAGTACAACATGACATCTGGCAGTGTGATGCCCCCAGCTATGGTTTTCTTCTTTAATATTCCCCTGGCTATTCGGGGTCTTTTGTGATTCCACACAAATCTGAAGATGGTTTCTTCCAACTCTCTGAAGAAAGTCCATGGTATTTTGATAGGGATTGCATTGAACACGTAAATTGCCCTGGGTAGCACTGACATTTTCACAATATTAATTCTTCCACTCCATGAGCATGGAATATTTTTCTATCTTCTTTGTGTCTTCCTCTATTTATTTCAGAAGTGTTCTGTAGTGTTCAGGGTATAGATCCTTTCCCTCTTTGGTTCGGTTTCTTCCTAGGTATCTTATGCTTTTGGATGCAATTGTCAATGGGATTGACTCCTTAATTTCTCTTTCTTCAGTCTCATTGTTAGTGTATAGAAAGGTCACTGACTTCTGGGCTTTGATTTTGTATCCTGCCACTCTGCCAAATTGCTGTATCAGTTCTAGCAATCTTGGGGTGGAGTCTTTTGGGTTTTCTGTGTACAGTATCATGTCATCTCCTTAGAGTGAGAGTTTGACTTGTTCTTTGCCAGTCTGAATGCCTTTTACACCTTTTTGTTGTCTGATTTGCTAAGGCTGGGACTTCTAGTACCATGTTGTTGTTGTTGTGTTTCCACGTTCTTTTTTTTTTTTTTTGAAAGAATTTATTTATTTATTCATGAGACAGACAGAGAGAGAAAGAGGCAGAGACACAGGCAGAAGGAGAAGCAGGCTCCATGCAGGCAGCCTGACGTCAGACTGGATCCCGGGTTTCCAAGATCACACCCGGGGCTAAAGGCAGCGCCAAAACGCTGGGCCACCAGGGCTGCCCTAGTACCACGTTGAATAGCAGTGGTGAGAGTGGACTTCCCTGTCGACATCGTAGGGGAAAGGCTCCCAGTGTTTCCCACTGAGAATGATATTTGCTGTGGGCTTTTTGTAGATGGCTTTTAAGATGCTGATGAATGTTCCCTCTATCCCTACACTCTGAAGAGTTTTGATCAGGAATGGATGCTATATTTTGTCAAATGTTTTCTCTACATGTATTGAGAGGATCATATGGTTCTTGTTTTTTCTCTTGTTGATATGATCTATCACATTGATTGTTTTGCCGATGTCGAACCAGCCTTGCATCCTGGGGATAAATCCTACTTGGTCATGGTGAGTCATCTTCTTAATGTATTAGTTGAATCCTATTGGCTAGTTAGGATCTTGTTGCGAATTTTTGCACCTGTGTTCATCAGGGATATTGGTCTATAAATCTCCTTTTTGGTGGGGTCTTTGTCTGGTTTTGGAATTAAGGTGATGCTGGCCTCATAGATCGAGCTTGGAAGTATTCCGTCCCTTTCTATCTTTTGGAATATCTTTAGTAGAATAGGTATAATTTCTTCTTTAATCGTTTGATAGAATTCCGCTGGGAAGCCATCTGGCCTTGGACTTTTGTGTCTTGGGAGGTTTTTGATGACTGCTTCCGTTTCCTCCTTGGTTATTGGCCTGTTCAGGCTTTCTATTTCTTCCTTTTCCAGTTTTAGTAATTTGTGGTTTCCCAGAAGGGCGTCCATTTCTTCTAGATTTCCTAATTTAATGGCGTATAGCTGCTCATAATATGTTTTTAAAATCATTTGTATTTCCTTGCTATTGGTGGTGATCTCTCCTATTTAATTCATGATTTTATTAGTTTGAGTCTATTCTCTTTTCTTTTTAATAAGGCTGGCTAATAGTTTATCTATCTCATGAATTCTTTCAAAGAAACAAGTCCTGGTGTTGTTGATCTTTTCTACAGTTCTTCTGGTCTCTATTTCCTTGAGCTCTGCTCAAATCTTTATTAACTCTCTTATTCTGCTTAGTGTATGTTTTATTTGCTGTTCTTTCTCCGGTTCCTTTAGGTGCAAGGTTAGTTTGTGTATTTGAGTTTTTTCCAGTTTTTTGAGGGAGCCTTGTGTTGCAATGTATTTCCCTTTTAGGACTGCTTCTGCCGTATTCCAGAGATTTCGAACAGTTGTATCTTCATTTTCATTAGTTTCCATGAATCTTTGTAATTCTTCTCTAAGTTCCTGGTTGACCCATTCCTCTTTTAATAGGATGCTCTTTAACCTCCACGTGTTTTGAGTTTCTTCCAAATTTCTTCTTGTGATTGAGCTCTACTTTCAAAGCATTATATACTCTGAAAATATCCTGGGGACGACCCCAATCTTTTGGTATTGGTAGAGACCTGATTTGTGACCCAGCCTGTGGTCTATTCTGGATAAAGTTCCATGTGCGCTTGAGAGGAATGTGTATTCATTTGAGTTCGGATGGAAAGTTCTGTATATATCTGTGAAATCCATGCCGTCCAATGTATGATTCAAGGCCCTTGTTTCTTTGGTGATGTTGTGCTTAGTACATCTGTCATTTGCAGAAAGTGCCACGTTGAAGTCTCCTACTAGTAGTGTATTATTATCTAATTTTGTCTCTCCTTTGGTTATGAATTGATTGATATGCTTGTCATCTCCCACAGTAGGGGCATAAACATCTCATTATTGTTAGGTCTTCTTGTTGGATAGACCCTTTAAGTATGATGTAGTGTCCCTCTTCATCTCTTACTACAGTCTTTGGTATAAACTTTAATTTATCTGGTATGATGAGTGATACCCCAGCTTTCCTTTGAGGACCATTTGAATGGTAAATTGTTCTCCATCCTCTCATTTTCAGGCTGGAGGTGTCCTTAGGTCTCAAATGAGTCTCTTGTAAACAGCAAATAGCAAATGGGTCTTGCTCTTTTATCCAGTCAGAAACCCTGTGTCTTTTGATGGGATCATTTAGCCCATTCACCCTCAGAGTAACTACTGAAAGATATGAATTTAGTGTCATCACAATACCTATTCAGTCCCTGTTTTCGTGGATTATTTCTTTGGGCTTCCTCTTTCTTTAACAGAGGCCTCCTTAATATTTCTTGCAGAGCTGGTTCAGTGGTCACATAGTCTTTCAGTTTCTGCCTATCTTGGAAGGTCTTTATCCCTCCTATTCTGAATGAGAGCCTTGCCGGATAAAGTATTCTTGGCTGCATGTTCTGCTCATTTAGTAGCCTGAATATTTCCTGGCAGGCCAGAAAGGGCTGGCTCTGGCTCTGTGTTGATGTCTGCTGTTAATCTAATATTTCTCCCCATATGAGTTAAGAATCCCTTGTCTCGGGATCCCTGGGTGGCGCGGCACTTTAGCACCTGCCTTTGGCCCAGGGCGCGATCCTGGAGACCCGGGATCGAATCCCACGTCGGGCTCCCGGTACATGGAGCCTGCTTCTCCCTCTGCCTATGTCTCTAGTTCTCTCTCTCTCTCTCTCTCTGTGACTATCATAAAAAAAAATAAAATAAAAAAATAAAAAAATAAAAAAATAAACTAAAAACCCCACTACTTTAATAAAAAAAAAAAAAAAAGAAGAATCCCTTGTCTCTCGCTGCTCTAAGGATTTGCTCTTTATCTTTGGAATTTGCAAGTTTCACTATTAAATGTCGAGATACTGAATGGTTTTTATTGATTTTGAGGGGGAGGGGGCCTCTCTGTCTCCTGGATCTGCATGCCTGTTTCCATGCCCAAATTCCCAGCTATGGGAAGTTCTCAGCTATGATTTATTCAAATATGCTTTCTGGTCCTCTGTCTCTCTCAGTGCCCTCTGGAACCCCAATTATATGTAGAGTCTTCCTTCTGAGGTTATCATTTATTTCCCTTAACCTTTCCTCATGGTCTTTTAATTGTCTGTCTCTTTTATCCTTTGCTTCCTTCCTTGCCATCAACTTGTCTTCCGTGTCGCACACTCTTTCTTTCCTTTTTTTTATAATAAATTTATTTTTTATTGGTGTTCAATTTGCCAGCATACAGAATAACACCCAGTGCTCATCCCGTCAAGTGCCCCCCTCAGTGCCCGTCACCCATTCACCCCCACCCCCCGCCCTCCTCCCCTTCCACCACCCCCAGTTCGCTTCCCAGAGTTAGGAGCCTTCATGTTCGTGCACTCTTTCTTTCACCTCATTAACCCTCCTTGATAGGACCTCCAGTTTGGATTGCATCTCATTTAATTGATTTTTTATTATGGCCTGAATAGATCTAAATTCTGCAGTCATAAAGTCTCTTGAATCTATTATGCTTTTTTCCAGATACACCAGTTGCTTTATAATTGTGCTTCTGCATTGGCTTTCTGACATCGAATTGTAATCCATATTCTGGAACTCTGTGGCAGAGTGTTCTCTTTCTGATTCTTTCTTTTGTAGTGAGTTCTTCCTTCCAGTCATTTGCTCAGTGCAGAGTGGCTGTATGAGTGGGCTGAGTCAAGAGTATTAACCACGACCTAAGTAAATTTTACCCTAGAGGATTCTGATGAGGTCAGAGACCAGAAAATGAAAACAAAGATCACAACAAAATAAAACAAAAGGACCACTGAAGTGAAAAACACATTTTAAAACAAAGCAGTAAAAAGTAAAAGGCCAAGAATCTCAAAGAAGAAGAAGAAAAAGAAAAAAGAAAAAGAGAGGGGGAAAAAAAAGCAAAAGTAAAGGGGGCGGGGAGAAAAAAAGAGGAAAAAAAAGACAAGAAAAAGAAAGAAAGAGGGGGTGGATGGGGATTTGGTGGTGGTGAAGAAGTTGTAGTGGAGGGAGAATGTAGTCTACCCTAGGGGTTCTGGAGGGTGATACTCCTAGTTCCAATTGTATTAAGTTCTATGTGTTAGGAGATGCTCAATCCCAAATGTATATAAACCAGCAATACTTGTAGAAAGCCCCAGCAGTGACCAGCAAAACATAAACAAGATAAAAAGAGGGGGCCAGAATGGGAATGAAGAGAGAATATAATCTCACGGAATGAACCGGCACACTATACCACTTGGTTCTGGGTGCATGCTGGTCATGTTTCAGAAGGCATTAACTTCTGTCATTGTAGAACAAAACAAGACAGAGAAAACAAAAAGCGCAAAACAAGATCTCACATATCTCCCAAAATTGAATTGAGTTTGTTGAGGGGAATCTAGAAGTGAAAAATATATCTAAGACAAATGCATATGTAATTGTAGGCATACGAAAGTCAAAAAAGGAAGAAAAAAATGAAGAGGTGGTAAAATATTGTATTTAAAGTGGGAAAAGAAAAAATATTGGAAGCTTTTCGTCTGATATATAAACGAGTTGTACTGGGAAAAGGGGTGGGGGGAAGGGAGGGTACCCTCTAGTTCTATATACCATAAATCTCTCGACTTCCCCGGGAGCTTTCCAGTGCTGCTTGGTCAAGAACTTGCTCTTCCCCTGTTCTTCCAGCTGGTCCTCTGGGCGAGGGTTCTGCTGTGCTGATTCTCACATGTGCGTGCATGCACCTGGGAGAGCTGTCCCGCCCCCTGCCAGTTGCCGGCTCAGTGGTAGATGTTTACCTTGTGAGGCCTCTGTTCCCTGGTAGTGCTGCCTCTCCCAGGCACAGGGGGAAACAAGGAGGAAATCAACAATGGAGGTGGCCAGAATTCCAGCTCTGGGGTCAGCTCCCTGCTAGTAACTACCGCAGTCTTCCAGTTCGCACTGGACTAGTGCGACACCTCCGGGGCGGTGTGGGGGGCACTGATCCGAACAGCTTGCAGGGCACCCAGCGAGCGGCAGGAGAGTCCCCACTGTCCTGTGCCCTCCCTGCTTCCGCCTGTCTCAGGGGTAGAGCAGGATCGTGGGCTTTGTCTGCTCGGTGCCCTGGGATCCAGGGCCCTGTGCTGCTGGGATGGCGCCTCTGGGGCACGTGGCTCCCCAAGGCAGCAGGGCACAGACACCTCCGTCTGGAGGCGCCCGCCTAACCCACTGGCTTCTCCCAGATGCCCTGCCACGTGCCGCCAGCCCTGTACAGATCTGCCCAGTCTGTGGTGTGTTTTCCCTCCAGGGGCCCCTCCTGTATTCGTGTCTCTGGGAAACTGGAGGCTTCACTGCCCTTCCTGCTAAGGAAAGGAAGCTAAGCACTTATCTCTACCTGATTCCCCTGCTAAGCACTTTTCCCTCGGGGGAAAAGTCCACGGTGGAGTTTCAAAGTTCCTGCTTCTCCAGGGCTGGGCTTTCCTGTCCCTCCAGGAAGCTTTATCTGGGCTCCTCGTGGTGCCCCTCCCCAACTTGATCTTTTTTCTTTTATTTTTTTCCACCTTCCTACCTTTATTTTTTTTTTATTTATTTTTATTTTTTTATATTTTATATTCTTTTATATTTTTTATTATATTTTTATTTCATTTTATTTTATATTTTTTATATTTATTTTTTTATTTTTTATTTATTTCTTTTATTTATTTATTATTTTTATTTTATTTATTTTATTTATTTATTTATTTTTATTTATTTCCTTTATTTTTTTTTTATTTTTTTCCACCTTCCTACCTTGCTAGAAGCAAATGCTCCCTTCTCTCTGGAGCATTCTGATTGTTCTCTTTTTAAATCTCAGGTCGGAGTTGTCAGTGTTCGGGATGATTTCAGAGTTATCTCAGTAAGTTGGTGGGACCAGGTGAGTCGAGGACCCCTCCTCTTCTGCCATCTTGCCCCGCCCCCATACCGTGTTATTAGTTTCAGAAGTAGCATTAAGTGATTCATCAGTTGCACACCACACCCAGTGCCACTACTTCACTCCTTAATGCCCATCACCTAGTTAGCCCATCCTCTCACCCAAATCCCTCAGCTACCCTCAGTTTGTTCCCTAAAGCTCAGCATCTCTTATGGTTTGCCTGGTTCTCAATTTTCATCTTGTTTTATTTTTCTTTCCCCTCCCCCATGTTCATCTGTTTTGTTTCTTAAATTCCACATATGAGTGAAATCGTATGGTATTTGCCCTTCTCTGACTGACTTATTCTGCTTAGCAGAATGTCTTCTAGTTCCACCCATTCCATTGCAAGTGGCAAAATTTCTTTCTTTTTGATGGCTGAGTATACACACACAATGGATATATACCACAGCTCCTTTATCCATTCATTGGATTGTTGATTAGGACATCTTAGCTCTTCCCATATTTTGGCTATTGTGGAGATTGCTGCTATAAACATACATGTGCCCCTTAGTTTAATTTTGAGTTTAATTTGAGCCCTTGTGAGTGGTGTGAGGTGGGATCACATTGTGGTTTTGGTTTGGATTTCCCTGGTGCCCAGTGATGCGGAATGTTCTTTTTTATGCGCCTGTTGGCCATTTGTGTGTTTTCTTGGGGGAAATGTCTGTTCGTGTCTTCTGCTCATTTCTTGACTGGATTATTTGGGTTTTTTGGGTGTTGATTTTGATAAGTTCTTTATAGATCTTGGATGCTAGCCCTTTATCTGATACGACATTTACGAATATCTAAAACTAAAAAAAGTTTTAGTTTTGTTGACTGTTTCCTTTTCTGTACAAAGTTTGTTGGGTTTTTGTTCTTTTTTAAATCTTTATCAAGTCCCAATTGTTCACTTTTGCCTTTGTTCTTCTTGCCTCTGGAGAGGCAATCAATTGCATCCATTTCTTTGCTATGGCTGAGGTCACAGAGGCTGCTGCCTGCATTCTCTGCATTTTTTGATGGATTCCTGTCTCACATTTAGGTCTTTCATCCACTTTGAACTTATTTTTGTGTTTGGTGTAAGAAAGTGGTACAGTTTTATTCTCTTGCATGTGTCTGTCCAACTTTCCCAACACCACTGGTTGAAGAGACTGGCTTTTTTTCCATTGTATATCCTTTCCTGCCTTGTGAAAGTTTAGTTGACCACAGAGTTGAGGGTCCATTTCTGACTTCTATATTCTGTTCCAAGGATCTGTGTGTCTTTGTGCTAGTAGGACACTGTCTTGATGATGACATCTTTGTCATACAGCTTGAAGTCAGGAATTGTGATGCCTCCAGTTTTGGGATTCTTTTTCAACATTCCTTCAGCTATTCTGGGTCTTTTCTGTTTCCACGCAAATTTTGGGATGGTTTATTCCAACTCTATGAAAAAATGCTGATGGTATTTTGATACGGATTGCATTGAATGTGTAGATTGCTCTGTGTAGTATAGATATTATAGCAATATTTGTTCTTCCAACCCATGAGCATGGGAATTTCCATTTCTTTGTGTCCTCCTCAATTCCTTTCTTAAGTGTTCTACAGTTTTCAGAGTACAGATCCTTTACCAAAGTGGTTAGGTTTCTTCCTAGGTATCTTATGGTTTTTGGTAGAATTGTAAATGGGATCAATTCCTTCATTTCTCTTTCTTCTGTCTCATTGTTAGTGCACAGAAATGCACTGATTCCTGTGCATTGATTCTGTATCCTGCCAGTTTGCCGAATTGCTGTATGAATTCTAGCAATATTTTGCTGGAGTCCTTTAGGATTTTTCCGTGGAGAATCATGTGATCTGCAAAAAGGGAGAGTTTGATTTCTTCTCTGTTGATTTGGATGCCTTTTATTTCTTTGTGGGTTTTTTAAGTTTTTATTTATTTCTTTATTTTTTTAAAATTTTTATTGCCAAGGCTAAGACTTCTAGCATTATGTTGCACAACAGTGGTGAGAGTGGACATCCCTGTCGTGTTCTTGAACTTAGGGTAAAAGATCTCAGTTTTTCCCTGTTTTGGATGATATTTGCTGTGAGTTTTTTTTAATATGGCTTTTATGCAAATGAGATATGTTCCCTCTAGCCTTACACAGTGGACAGTTTTTATCAAGAAAGGATGCTCTATTTTGTAAAGCACTTTTTCTGCATCTATTGAGAAGATCATATGGCACTTGTCCTTTCTTTTACGCATGTGGCATATCACACTGGTTGATTTGTGTATGTTGAGCCACCTTGCATCCCAGGAATAATGCCCACCTGTTCGTGGTGAATAATCCAGGTAAATGGGCTGTTGGATCCTATTGGCTAGTATCTTGATAAGAATTTTTGCATCTATGTTCACCAGGGGGAGTTCTTCTTTCTAGTTATTTTTCTCAGTGCAGAGTGGCTGTATGAGCGGGCGGTGTCAAGACTATCAACCATGACCTGACTAAATTTCACCCAGATGATTCTGCCGAGGGTCAGAGACCAGAAATTGAAAACAGATCAGACAAAATAAAATGAAAGGACAACTAAAGTGAAAAACAAGTTTAAAAAAAAAGTAGTAAAAAATAAAAGGCCATGAACCTAAAAAAGAAGAGAAAAAAGGAGGGAAAAAGAAGAATAGAAAAAGAAAAAGAGAATAAGAAAAAAAGGTGGGGAGGGCGGGACTGGGAGATGGTGGTGGTGAAGAAGTTGTAGTGGAGGGAGAATGTAGGGGTCCGGAGGGTGATTCTCTTGTTTCTGATATATTAAGTTCTGTATTATTAGAAGATGCTCAGTCCCAAATTTATATAAACCAGAAATACTTGTAGAGGGCCCCAACATTGACCACCAAAGCATAGATGAGATAAAGGGGGCGGGGGGCAGAATGGGAATGAGGAATCTCACAGAATGAAACAGCATGGTATAATACTTGGTTCTGGGTGCATACTGGGTCATGTTTTAGAAGGTATTAACTTCTGCCATTGTAGAGCAAAATGAGGCAGCGAAAACAAAAACACAAAACAAAGAAAACATATCTTGCATATCTCCCAAAATTAAACTGAGTATGTTGAAGGTAATCTAGAAGTGGAAAATACATCAAGGTCTGTAACTGTAGAAATATGAAAGTCAGAAAGGAAGAATCTTAAAAATGAAGAGGTGGTAAAATATTGTAGTTAAGGTGGGAAAAGAGAAAAAATTGGAAACTTACAGTCTGATCTAATGCTTTCCTGGAAAAGGGAGGAAAAAAATTAAAAAGGAGGGGTATACTCTGGTTCTATAAACTGTAAATCCCTCAACTTCCCCTGGAGCTTTCCAGTGTTGGTCCGCCAAGAACTTGCTCTTCCCCTGTCCTTCCAGCTGGTCTTTTGGGAGAGGGGCCTGTTGTGCTGATTCTCAGATGTGTGCACCCAGGTAGCTACCCGGCCCCATGCCAGGTGCAGGGCTCAGTGGGAGCTGTTTATTCTCTGAGGCCGCTGTTCCCTGGCGACCCCACTCCGCCCCAGGCACAGGGTGACACAAGGAGGAACAACAATACTGGCGGCAGCCAGTTCTCCAGCTCTGGAGTCAGCTCCCACAGTAACTACTACAATTTCCCAGTCCACACTGGCCTCATGTTCCGGGGGCGGGTGGTGCTGATCTGCACAGCTAGGGGCGCCCGGGGGCGGGGGGCAGGAGAATCCTCACTGACCTGTGCCCTCGTTGCCTCCACCTGTCCCAGGGAGGGGGGAGCACCGGATCCTAGGTTGAGTTCCGCGGTGCCCTGCTGTCTGGGGCCTGTGCTGCTGGAATCATATTCTCAGGGAGCGGCTCCCGAAAGCAGCAGGGCACAGTCCCCTCCGTCGGGAGCCTCTGCCTGAGCTTCTCCCGAGGCCCGCCGGCCCGTACTCCATCCAACCCTTTACCGAGCTCAGCCCACAGTCTATAGAACGCTCTCCCGCAGGGTGCACTTCCTCTGTTAGGGACTCTGGGAGACTGGAGGCTCCACTGACCCTCCTGCAATTCTGCCCAAGTTCCTACTAATCGCCTTTCCATCTGGGACAAACCTGGTGCGGATTTTTAAAGTTCCTGCTTCTCAGGGACTGGGCTTCCCTGTCCCAGGAGGCTTTTGCTACCCGGACTTAGCCAGGCTCCACGTGGGGGGCTCCCCCCCCCCCCCCCGCTTGATTCTTTTTTTTAATTTTTTTCCGCCTTCCTACCTCGTTAGAAGCAAAAACTCTTCTCTCTGGAGCGTTCCAGCTGTTTTCTCTTTAAATCTCAGAGTGAGACCTAGATAACCTTCAAATCATCCTGAAAACCTATAAATTCCACCTGAGAGGAATTCGGAGGCTCCGCGTGGAGAGGGCTGTATCGCCAGGGAGGGGGATTCCAACAGTGCAGGCCCCAGAGCCCAGGCTGCCGGAGGACACAGCCCAGGATCCGGCGCTCCCCGCGGGACAGGCAGAGGCCGGGAGGGCACAGGACAGCAAGGACACTCCTGCCGCCACTACCCTGAGCAGTGCAGATCAGCGGCCCCGCCCCCGGAGAATCCAGAACCCTGCGGACTGGGAGCTGCGGTAGCAGTAACTACCGGGCTGGACTCCAGGGCTGGAGAGCTGGCCGCTGCCACTGTTCCTCCTGGGGCCTCACAGGATAAACAACCTCCACTGAGCCTCACGGTGGCCTCACAGGATGAACAGGTTAAACAACTCCCAATGAGCCGTGTACCAGGCAGGGGGCTGAGAAGCTCCCCCAGGTACTCACACCTGAGAATCAGCACAGCAGGCCCCTCCCCCAGAAGACCAGCTAGAGGGAAGAGGGAAAAGCAAGTTATTGACCAAGCAGCACCGGAAAGTCCCGGGGAAGTCGAGGTATTTACAGTATATAGAATCAGAGGATACTCCCCCTTGTTCTTTGTCTTCTGTTCCCCCCACCCCATTTTTTTTTCTTTTTTCTTCTTCTTCTTCTTCCGTTGTTATTTTTCTTTTTTCTGTTCTCTCTTTTTCTCCTTTTTCCAGTACAACTTGCTTTTGGTCACTCTGGACTGAGCAAAATGACGAGAAGGAAAAACTCCCCTCAGAAGAAAGAACCAGAAACAGTCCTCTCTCCCACAGAGTTACAAAATCTGGATTACAATTCAATGTCAGAAAACCAATTCAGAAGCACAATTATAAAGATACTGTTGGCTCGAGAAAAAAGCATAAAGGAGTCAAGAGACTTCATGACTGCAGAATTTAGATCTCATCAGTCAGAAGTTAAAAATCAATTAAGTGAGATGCAATCCAAACTGGAGGTCCTAACCATGAGGGTTAACGAGGTAGAAGAATGAGTGAGTGACATAGAAGACAAGTTGATGGCAAGGCGAGAAACTGAGGGAAAAAGAGACAATTAAAAGATCATGAGGATGGGTTAAGGGAAATAAATGACAGCCTCAGAAGGGAAAATCTACATGTAATTGGGGCTCCCGAGGGTGCCGAAAGGGACAGAGGTCCAGAATACGTATTTGAACAAATCATAGCTGAGAACTTTCCTACCTGGGAAGGGACACAAGCATTCAGATCCAGGAAATAGAGAGATACCCCCCTAAAATCAATAAAAACTGCTCAACACCTTGACATTTAATAGTGAAACTTGCAAATTCCAAAGACAAAGAGAAGACACTTAAAGCAGCAAGAGACAAAAAAATCTCTAAATTTTATGGGGAGAAATATTAGATTAACAGCAGACCTCTCCACAGAGACCTGGCAGGCCAGAAAGTGCTGGCAGGATATATTCAGGGTCCTAAATGAGAAGACCATGCAGCCAAGAATACTTTATCCAGCAAGGCTCTCATTCAGAATAGAAGGAGAGATAACGAGCTTCCAAGATAGGCAGAAACTGAAAGAGTATGTGACCACCAAGCCAGCTCCGCAAGAAATCCTAAGGGGGATTCTGTAATAGAAAGAAGAAGTCCAAGGGAACAACCCACAAAACCAGGGACTGAATAGGTATCATGATGACACTAAATCCATATCTTTCAATAGTAACGCTGAACGTGAATGAGCTTAATGACCCCACCAAAAGGGGCAGGGTTTCAGACTGGATAAAAAAGCAAGACCCATCTATTTGCTGTCTACAAGGGACTCATTTTAGGCAGAAGGACACCTACAGCCTGAAAATAAAAGGTTGGGGAACAATGTACCATTCAAATGGTCCTCAAAAGAAAGCAGTGGTAGCCATCCTTATACCAGATAAACTAAAGTTTATCCCGAAGTCTGTAGTGAGAGATGAAGAGGGGCACTATATCATACTTAAAGGATCTATCCAACAAGAGGATGTAACATCATCAATATTTATGCCCCGAATGTGGGAGCTGCCAAGTATAACAATCAATTAATCAGCAAAGTTAAGACATACTTAGATAATAATACACTTACACTTGGTGACTTCAATCTAGCGCATTCTACAATCGACAGATTTCCCAAGCACAACAATATACAGAGACAAGAACTTTAAAGTTTTCTTTCCTTATTTATTCATTCATTCATTCATTCATTCATTCATTCATTCATTCAGAGAGAGAGAGACAGGCAGAGGGAAAAGCAGGCTCCATGCAGGGAGCCCGATGTGGGACTCGATTCCGGCCCTCCAGGATCACGCCCTGGGCTGCAGGCGACGCTAAACCGCTGCGCCACCAGGGCTGCCCGAGACAAGAGCCTTAAATGATACACTGGAACAGATGGATTTCAGAGATATTTACAGAACTTTATATCCAAACGCAGCTGAATACTCATTCTTCTCAAGTGCACATGGAACTTTCTCAAGAATAGACCACATACTGGGTCACAAATCAGGTCTGAACCGATACCAAAAGATTGGGATCGTCCCCTGCATATTTTCAGACCATAATGCTTTGAAATTAGAAATAAATCACAAGAAGAATTTTGGAAGGATTCCAAGGATGTGGAGGTGAAGGACCCTCCTGCTAAAAGATGAAAGGGTCAACCAGGAAATTAAAGAAGAATTAAAAAGATTCATGGAACCTAATGAGAATGAAGATACAACCGTTCAAATTCTTTGGGATACAGCAAACGCAGTCCTGAGAATTAAAAAGATTCATGGAACGTAATGAGAATGAAGATACAACCGTTCAAATTCTTTGAGATACAGCAAACGCAGTCCTGAGGGGTAATACATCGCAATACAAGCATCCATTCAAAAACTGGAAAGAACTCAAATACAAAAGCTAACCTTGCACCTAAAGGAGATGGAGAAAAAAAACAGCAAATAGATTCTACACCCAGCAGAAGAAGAGACTTAATAAAGATTCAAGCAGAACTCCGTGAAATAGAGACCAGAAGAACTGTGGGACAGATCAACAAAGCCAGGATTCGGTTCTTTGAAATAAAGAATAAGATAGATAAACCATTAGCTAGCCTTATTAAACAAGAGAGAGAAGACTCAAATTAATAAAATTATGAATGAGAAAGGAGAGATCACTACCAACACCAAGGAAATACAAACGGTTTTTAAACCATATTATGAACAGCTATATGCCAATAAATGAGGAAACCTGGAAGAAATGGACACATTTCTGGAAAGCCACAAACTACCAAAACTGAAACAGGAAGAAATAGAAAACCTGAACAGGCCAATAACCAGGGAGGAAATTGAGGCAGTCATCAAAAACCTCCCAAGACACAAAAGTCCAGGGCCAGATGGCCTCCCAGGGGAATTCTATCAAACGTGTAAAGAAGAAACCATAAGTATTCTACTAAAGCTGTTCGGAAAGATAGAAAGAGATGGAATACTTCCAACTCATTCTATGAGGCCAGCATCACCTTCATTCCAAAACCAGACAAAGACCCCACCAAAAAGGAGAATTATAGATGAATATCCCAGATGAACATGGATGCAAAAATTGTCAACAAGACACTAGCTAATAGGATCCAACATTACATTAAGAAGATGACTCACCATGACCACAGGGGATTTATCCCTGGGATGCAAGGTTGGTTCAACACTCGTAAAGCAATCAATGCGATAAATCGTATCAACAAGAGTAAAAACAAAACCATGTAATCCTCTCAATAGATGCAGAGAAAGCATTTGACAAAATACAGCATCCATTCCTGATCAAAACTCTTCAGAGTGTAGGGATAGAGGAAACATTCCGCAGCATCTTAAAAGCCATCTATGAAAAGCCCACAGCAAATATCATTCTCAATGGGGAAACACTGAGAGCCTTTTCCCTAAGATCAGGAAGAAGACAGGGATGTCCACTCTCACCACTGCTATTCAGCACAGTCCTAGAAGTCCTAGCCTGAGCAATCAGACAACAGAAAGAAATAATTGGCAAAGAAGAAGTCAAACTCTCCCTCTTTGCAGATGACATGATACTCTACCTAGAAAACCCGAAAGCCTCCACCCCAAGATTGCTAGAACTCATACAGCAATTCAGCAGTGTGGCAGGATACAAAATCAATGCCCAGAAGTCAGTGACCTTTCTATACACTAACAATGAGACTGAAGAAAGAGAAATTAAGGAGTCAATCCCATTGAAAACTGCACCCAAAAGCATAAGATACCTAGGAAGAAACCGAACCAAAGAGGGAAAGGATCTATACCCTAATAACTACAGAACGCTTCTGAAATAAATTGAGGAAGACACAAAGAAGATGGAAAAATATTCCATGCACATGGAGTGGAAGAATTAATATTGTGAAAATGTCAATGCTACGCAGGGCAATTTACGTGTTCAATGCAATCCCTATCAAAATACCATGGACTTTCTTCAGAGAGTTGGAAGAAACCATCTTCAGATTTGTGTGGAATCTGAAAAGACTCCGAATAGCCAGGGGAATATTAAAAAAGATATCGATAGCTGGGGTCATCACAATGCCAGATTTCAGGTCGTACTACAAAGCTGTGGTCATCAGGACAGTGTGGTACTGGCACAAAAACAGACACATAGATCAATGGAACAGAACAGAGAATCCAGAAGTGGACCCTCAACTTTATGATCAACTAATATTCAACAAAGGAGGAAAGACTATCTACTGGAAAAAAGACAGTCCCTTCAATAAATGGTGCTAGGAAAACTGGACAGCCACACACGGAAGATAGAAACTGGACCCTTCTCTTACACCATACACAAAGACAAACTCAAAATGGATGAAAGATCCAAATGTGAGACAAGAGTCCATCAAAATTGTAGAGGAGAACACAAGCAACACCCTTTTTGAACTCGGCCACAGTAACTTCTTGCAAGATACATCCTTGAAGGCAAGAGAAACAAATGCAAAAATGAACTATTGGGACTTCTTCAAGATAAGAAGGTTTTGCACAGGCAAAGAAACAGTCCACAAAATTAAAAGACAACCTACAGAATGGAGAAGATATTTGCAGATGACGTATGAGATAAAGGGCTAGTATCCAAGATCTGTAAAGAACTTATTAAACTCAATATCAAAGAAACAAACGATCCAGTCTTGAAATGGGCAAAAGACATGAACGGAAATCTCACAGAGGAAGACCTAGACATGGCCAGCAAGCACATGAGAAAATGCTCCACACCACTGGGCTTCAGTGAAATACCAATCCAACCCACAATAAGATACCACCTCACACCAGTGAGAATGGGGAAAATTAACAAGGCAGGAAACAACAAATGTTGCCGACGATGTGCAGAAGGGGGAACCCTCTTGCACTGTTGGTGGCAGTGTGACCTGGTGTAGCCACTCTGGAAACTGTGGAGGTTCCTCAAAGAGTTAAAAATAGAACTATCCTATGACCCAGCAATTGCACTGCTGGAGATTTACCCCAAAGATACAGATGAAGTGAAAAACCTGCACCCCGATGTTTATAGCAGCAATACCCACAATAGCCAAACTGTGGAAGGAGCCTCGGTGTCCACTGAAAGATGAATGGATAAAGAAGATGTGGTCTGTGTATACACTGGAATATTACTCAGCCATTAGAAACGAGAAATTCCCACTATTTGCTTCGACGTGGAGGGACTTGGAGCGTATTGTGCTGAGTGAAATAAGTCAATCTGGAAAGGAGAAACATTATATGGTCTCATTCATTTGGGGAATATAAAAAATACTGAAAGGGGAAAGGAGAGAAAATGAGTGAAAATATCAGTGATGGTGACAAAACATGAGCGACACCTAACTCTGGGAAATGAACAAGGCGTAGTGGAAGGGTAGTGGGTGGGGGGTTGGGGTGACTGGGTGACGGGCACTGAAGGGGCACCTGATGGGATGGGCACTGGGTGTTATGGTATATGTTGGCAAATTGAACTCCAATGAAAAATAAATAAAAATAATTAAAATAAATAAGTAAATCTCAGAGAGAATTCGTAGGTTTTCAGGATGATTTGAAAGTTATCTAGGTAAGTTGGTGGGGACAGGTGACTTGGGGACCCTACTCCTCCGCCATCTTGCCCCGCCCCTCGTCTGATGTTTTGGACCTTTCTTTGCTCCATAGATTTGCTAGATGCAAGCCTACGTTGGTTTTCTGTGAGAGAGGTCTGCTGGACTTGTTCAGGAGGTGACTTGTCCTTCTAAAGATGCCAGGTCAAGGTGTGGGGTTTAGCATAGTGGTTTCCAGCCTTCCTTGGAGGTGCTGTGTTTGCCTCCGAAGCCAAACTGCGCTGGTGGGCAGGACGAGGGAGTGGTGGTGAAGTACGTAGTCGATGGCATCACCCTGCCCTCTTGTCCCTGGGGATGGAATTTCCAGCCACTGCTGTTCAGGAAGCCCTCTTGGGAAAGCAAACAATCTCCCGTGTCCCTAGCTTTTGTCAGTTCACTACCTTTAACCTGCCTGTGCCTAGCCTGTCAGCACATCCAGAGCCACAGATCTGTATTTTATCTCTGGCCAGTGGCTGGGATTCCAAACTCCAAGTTTTATAGGGCCTGGTAAGGTGCAGACCCATTCCTCTATCCCAGATAAGAGGCTTGGGGCATGGCCAGCACCATCCCATCCCTGAAAAGCAGTAGCACAGTGGGGGTGCACAGTGGGGGTGCAGGCTAGAGTTTATTGTAGCACTCAGCAAAAAACTGCAGCCTGGTTATCGGGTGTCTGTACTTGACTCAGTCTCTTACTCCCTTATGTCCCAGAAAAGCCATCGCAGAGGCTTGAACCTATTGTGGCAGACAGCGAAAAGCAACAGCCAGGTTTTCTGCAATCTGCTCCATTCTCTGCTTTCAGCTAGTTTCTACCACAGAAAAGCAGCTGCTATGTGCACACTGAGGTTTACACACACACAGACACACACACACACAGCTATCTATCTATCTATCTATCTATCTATCTATCTATCTATCTATCTATCTATCTATATCTATCTATCATCTATCATCTACCTATCATCTCTAAACAGACCATAGGTGGTGACATCTCTAGACCCCTATTCAGCAGGAAGAAGTTATAGAAGATGATATTCCACTCCCAGTCAACTTGAAGATTTAACGGTCAAAATAATTCAGAGGGGAAATGATGTGGGGGACAGAGGCAAAAGAAAAATTAAATGGCCTTACCATTCACAGTCCATTGACAAGTCTTTGAAACAGGCAGAGTGACACTCTTGTAGGAACCAGCTGCCTGAATGTTAATACTTTGTGAAGGACAAAAGGCAATCTTAGCCCAACGCTCAGGATCCTGTAGGTGTATTTTAACATTATAAATTCCTTTAGAAATTTCCGGTATCTCCTCTCCCCAAGACACATATTGGCAATCATTCCCCTAAGCATAGGACCCACCGATATACATCTGAAGGGTCTCAAAACTACGGGCTTATTAGACAGTAATAAGTGACCTTTCCCCAACAATAGCTAGCCCCCTCAAGGTCCTGGAAACCTGTTTCCAAAATTCCTCAGAGATTTATGGTATTCCTAACTTCTCCCAACTCCCAACTATATAATAACCACCCCTTAATATCCTATTGTAGCTCTCCCACAGGGCCTGTCCTGTG
Organism: Canis lupus baileyi; assembly: GCF_048164855.1. Lineage (NCBI taxonomy): Eukaryota > Metazoa > Chordata > Mammalia > Carnivora > Canidae > Canis > Canis lupus. The sequence goes on from NW_027326476.1 coordinate 52,398, forward strand.
GGACAGCTTCAATAAAACCACCTTTTTGCACCAAAGACATCTCAAGAATTCCTTCTTGGCCACTGGATTTCAACCCTAACGTCTCTCCTACATCACTCTAGTCCAAAAGAAGGATGAAAAATGGATGTTAGGTGGTCATACAAATGAGACACAGCCGTGTCTACCATCATTTTAAATTTGGAAGGTTGGCTCAGTTGGCAGTGGTTTTAACAGTGCATCCATGCATCCAGGCAAAATCCAGGTTTCAGTGGCCTATCCACCAACGGGGGAAGGAACTTGTGACTCAAGTTAGAGTCACAGAACCACTGCGTCCCATTAGGAGTCAGTCATCTAATTCTAGGCCTCCTTGAATTGCACTTAAGATATCAAGGGCTAGTCAGTCTTGTAGGGCCATCTTTTGAATTTGTATAGGGATCAAAGGAGTCCAAATCCAGGGGCAATTTCTCTTAGCAAAGTTTTTGTCACTCCAGTGGCCTTTTTATCCAAATGAATGGAGTACTCCCTGTATTATCTTTCCCTGGTTATTATTTGGGTATAAAAAATTTCCCCTCATTATAAAGCATTTCTGAATATGCTTGTTCCTGGGCTATGTGAATTTTTTGGTCTGAATAGACTGCCCTCATGGACCTTATTGGAGGTAAGATTGGTAAAAGACAGAATATTTGCCTATTTGTGCTGCCTGCTTGGGCCATGTGGTCTACTGAATTGTTTTTTTTACATTCTAGGGTCATATCCTTTCTGCTGTCCTTTGAGGTGGTTTACAGCTACCTCCTCAGGTAAGTGTACAGGGTCGAGAACAGTTGTATTTTCAGGCTTAATATTTGATTAGGGAATTCTGGCTTGATAATGATCCCCTTTCTTCTAAATTGCTCCATGGATGAGGAAGGCATATTTGGAGTCAGTACAAATATTTTTTAAGGCTTTGTCTTAAAAATTGCAAAGCACAAGTGAGCACTACTAACTAACTCTGCTTTCCTGGCTCCTATTTGCTCTGGCCTCAATAGTCTGAGTTAGACCAACTATAGCTTACCCATCTTTTCTTATTCCCTTTTCCATGAAACTGCTGCCATTGGTAAACTGGTTGTCATCTGCATTTTCGATAGGGGAATCTTTTAAATCTGGTCGACTAGAATAAACAAGATCAATAACCTGTGAACAGTTATGCTCTATAGAAGTACGAAGGTCAGGTCCAGACATAAAGGTAGCTGGGTTTAAAGTTTGACAGTATCTCAGGCATATCTATGAGCACAGCCTAGTATTTAATAAGTCGGCCTCTCATCATCCATTGGTGGCCTCTGGTATCTAAGACATTCTGGACCTGAGGTGAAGTCATTAGAGTCATGGACTGTCTCATAGTGCCCTTTGAGGATCCTTCCACCAGGAGGGATGTTGTATGCTTGGCTAAAGCCTCCACTCAGCACTTTTGTATCAACAGAAGTGGCTGAGGGATAAAACCATCATGGAATCTTCTTTGTTTGAGGTCTATCCTTAACAATATCTTAGTTACAAGGAATCACTGGCAAGTGGGAGAAAACTTGTCTCAAGAAATAAGGGCATCCCCAAGTGCATCATCCAATCCAATCATAAAGAAGGAGAGGTCATCCATTATCTCCAGAAGTCCATAGTTAACCCTAGGGAGTGGGGTATGCAGTGGCTTTTGAGGAGTGATTTTTGTCATCGTAACCACACAGATTTAGTCAAGGTGCTAGTTGAATCATACGATTGTTGGGGAGTCAATCACATTTTCAGCTCTTCAAATAATCATATGCCCATGGGGCGGTGTTATTATCCCCACAGAGTAACAAACAAGAGGACTGTGTATACGTGAGCTATCGTGGCAATTTCTCTGAAGTTTGCCTCAAGTTGTCTAGTGTAGGCAAACAACAAACTTTTAAAGACAATCTTAACTAGGATTTAACAGCTGCAAAGATGTGTTATTGAAACTTAATTTTTCTGTCTAAAATCATCCTTATTTTCAGAGATAGCCAACTCGAGACTAATTTGTTTGCAAAACAAATAGAATTTTAACAAAGCTGACCTAATCATTTACATAAGTTCAACAACTGCCCATATCGATCTTTTAGAGTCTGTTTTGCTGGAACTTTTACAAGGAATCTAGATTGAACTTTTAGTAGCCCCTGTAGGCCAGAAGCCAAGATAAGTGCTTGCTGTCAGACATGCCTGCAATACCTGTAGACTTGGGCGGCTTTGTGTTCACAAGGCTCCCAAAGTATCCTGAGGTTCCTGCTGCACCTGCCAGAAAGTGACATTCTTTACTCACCTGGTGAGGCTGCTGGGAACTCTGCACACAAGGTATCAGGCCAACAGTTCCAAGGGGGCTTTATGGCTCCAGGTTTCATAAAGTCATAAACTGTGTAGTCATATATGAGTTTATGTCTGTCTCTCTGAAATATGACATTCCAGGCAAAGTCTTGTAGAATAACCAATGTTTCCAGTGGTGTCCTGTTACAAAGAGAACAGATTCCTGGAGAGCTTATGCAAATGACTATGATTGCCATGGAAGAAAGAAAAATTATTGAGACCTTTCGGATCTCAGGGGGTTCAGGTAGAGAGAAAAGTTAAATGCTTCCATTTGTTCACAAATGAATTATCAGGTTTCTGTACATCACAGATAGCTTAAGAGAAGTTTTCCTTAATCTGGAAGTGTAAACAGAGAGCCAGCAATGTTTCAAGCAAGAGCTACAAAACTGTAATCTTCTTCCTAGTTCATTTAGTCCCATATTACTAATTCTTGTTCAGTTTGAATGCAGCTTATTAATTAGTTCTGGAAAATTCTTACCCATTTCAGGTTTGGTCTTAAAGATATCAAATACCTATATTTGTCCCAAAGTCCTTTTATGAATCCCCTTGAAGATAAAAGTCATTTTGCAAGAGAATAGAAACAATTATAAATGACAAAAACTCAGAAATGGCCATTGTTGATGGTCTGTTCATTATGATGCAACTGACAAGGAAATACAGTTATTTCTGTGACACATAACACTTCAATAATCAGTATACCAAGTGATGACTTTATACAAGAACGTAACATGCCAAATAAACAAGCCTGATTAGTCAAGGAGACTTCATCTGTGATTTAAATCTTGGGGAAGCTTGTTAAAAACCTTAGAACGTTTCGGGGTGGCTAAGTTGGTTAAGCATCTGCCTTTGGCTCAGGTCCTGGATGGAGCTCCAATCCGCTCCCTGCTCAGCGGGGAGCTTGCCTCTCCCTGTCCTTCCCCCTCTGCCTCTGCCCCACTCATGCTCACTCTCTGTCTCTCTCTCAAGTAAATAAATAAAAATTTTATTGAAAAAAAAAAGCCTTAGAAAGTTTTAAAGCATAGCCTAAGCCAGATTAGAGATCACCAAGGACCCGATAAAGGCAAAACAGAAACTGTTTTTTCTGGGAGGACAAAGGGAAAAGAAAACAACTTTGTTTACATTTTCATATCAAGAGCAAACCCACAACTCAAGAAAATTTTGTATTTTTAACACAGAGAAAGCAGACTTTCAACCTTATACCACTGTACTTTTTAAATCCATTCATTTTGATCTTAGTGCTGCCCTGACCATACATAAAATTCCTTCCCAAAGATTGCCCTTCACAAAAACCTTTTTACATCCAGATTTTGTCCCAAACCACTTCTCTCCAAACAACCAGTCTCATTCAGGACAAAACTACTTTCTTTTACCTTCAACAAGAGTGTCTTCCCTTTCCTTTGATTGTTCTTACACATACAGAGCTGCTTCTCTGATGCCCATCAGTCTTAATTAGCAGAAGTTTAACTCTTAGAAACCTTAGTCTCCAGTGAAAACCAAGTAGTAACCAGCTGTGGACAGTTATCCCAGATCTCTTTAATGGCAAATTTATTTATTTATTTATTTATTTATTTATTTATTTATTTATTTATTTATTTAAAAATATTTTATTTATTTATTCATAGAGACAGAGAGAGAAAGAGAGAGAGAGAGAGAGAGAGAGAGGCAGAGACACAGGCAGAGGGAGAAGTAGGCATCATACAGAGAGCCTGATGTGGAACTTGATCCAGGGTCTCCAGGATCACGCCCTGGGCTGCAGGCAGCGCTAAACCGCTGCACCACCGGGGCTGCCCTAGATGGCAAATTTATGAATCAGTTAAGCACAAAGCATCTTTGCCAATAGCCTCCAATATCCTTAGTGTGTTTACAATACGAAGTCAAAAGCACAAATCTTACATCCTTTAATCAATGCTTTAGCACTTTGTTCTATTTGGGAAAGACCTAAATGTCCAATGAATTTGGTCCCATTTATCATCCAAGCAAAACTTTAAAGTTTCAGATTACCAAATACTTTGAAAGCTATCTTGACAATTACCCATGAAAACTTTGAGGCAGATCAGAGTAACCACCACTTTAAGTGTGCTAACAAATTGCAATGCAGATAACACAAGCTTATTTGATCTTCAGCAAATCTAGATAGAATACAAGTGTCATATTTAATGCTGATAACTCTAAAGACATGTCTATTTTAATTAAACCAGCAAACCTAAATTAGTTTAAAGGCCAAATATATTCCACCTGGGTCCACTTAAAAGGTCAATTTACTCCCCATTGTCAGTTTTTACCTGGGGCACCAGTGGGGAAATCTGAAGTGAGCGATGTATGCAGGCCACAACCAAAGTGGCGCAGAAACAAGAGGAGGGGAAGGGGAAGACAGAAGAGGCAGAGTGCTGCCAGAAGTCAGAGAAAGAGGGTCTGGTTTCAAAACCTCATCAGCTCTGACAGATTGGTAGATGTCGTTTGTGGTGTGTTTTGTTTTGTTTTTGTTTTTGTTTTCCACCAAAGTGAAAATATGTGGTCCATATCAGGCCAGAGAAGACAGGGAATTTCCCTGAAACAAGAGGAGTTTTGGCAGTTGCTTGGGAATATTCCACAAAGTCCCTATCCCAAGATAGACTAACCACAGTTGGCTCCAATTATAGCCATTAGCCTGGAAATTAGGGAGAAGCCCCCACATCTATTAGGAGGAAGAACAGTGAGAGAGAGATGGGGGCGGGGGGGCGGAGGGAGGGAGGGTGGGAGAGAGAGTGCCAGAGCGCCAGTGTCCCCTTCATTGTGGATGGCCTGTGCTTTCTCCAACCTGGGATCTATCAGGAGGGGGCCTATTTAGATAATTATCATCCAGTATGTCAGGAGGGAGTTTACTAGACTGGTTACTGACCAAACAAGGGCTTCTACAAGCCCTTAGGTCCAGATCATGAATTAGAGCCCTGTTGCCTGCAGAAGGGATCTAACCAAAAATGCTACTGTGTTACAGGAGATCAGTCCTTTCCTAAATTTTGCAACCTGACTTGTTTCCCCGGGGGCTAAAAGGCATCCCAAGAGAGAGTCCTTGGGGACTGAGGAAGAAGCCTACTGAGGTCATGCTCCTAGAGAAGTAGAGAAGGTCTATTACCAAAAATCCCTCCCAACTCCCACATGGCATTCCAGGAAGGATAGGTCAGAGGTTCCATGTGTCAAAAGCAACTGGACGTGTGTCTTTACCAAAAATTGCTATGGATCACCATCCTGCCTTACCGTGAAGGCATCCTGCCATAAAAGTCCCCATAGGTCTTCCCCATCGCATCCCAGGCTACAGGTGGGTGCCTGGTGAATGGACTGAACTACCACCCAATCCATGCCAGAAGGCCTTGTTATTGCCTGGCCAGGAGGGTTGTGCCTTACTTTTCCTTGCCTTCAAGAGCCCATGGAAAATATTGGGAAACTTTTATAAGGAGAAATCACCCAATTTTCTAGCTTTAGTAGTTATTAGTAGAGGACATTGACAGAAGACAGTAGAATTAGAAATCCATCATGGTCTAAAGGACATTCCAACACCTGTGGTCTTTACAGTCAACCTCTCTAGGAAATGGTCCCTAGTCAGGTTTTAATTCAATCCAGTACTGGTTTCAGCCAGCTCTGAGTGGATATCCTGTGGTCAGAACCAGCTAGACCAGGGATGTGAAAGGGATCACATTGGACCAAATGAGGAGGAAACCTCACACAGGAGTCCTAAGATTGGCAGGTATCCTGGTGATTTAAGTGGCTGTCCTGTGCCCAAGACAGACAATTTTGTATAAGGACAAGGAATAGAGAGAGAGCATCAAGTATGTAAGTCTTATTATCATCCCAGCCACGGTACTCGCTTCCAGCCAAAAGGCAGGCTTTCTCCTCCCCACCGAGTAGTCTTGGGGTAGAAGTTTGTAGCCTGAACAATCAATGTGAAAGGGTTCCAATAAGACCATAAGACTGTACTCCCTGGAAAGTCCCTGAAATGAGAGTAAAAGAAGAAGAGGAGGGTAGGGGAGGGTAGGGGAGGGTAGGGGAGGGTAGGGGAGGGTAGGGGAGGAGAGGAGAGGAGAGGAGAGGAGAGGAGAGGAGAGGAGAGGAGAGGAGAGGAGAGGAGAGGAGAGGAGAGGAGAGGAGAGGAGAGGAGAGGAGAGGAGAGGAGAGAAAGTACCACCAAGTTTACACCAGAGCTCAGAGTCCAGGTGAAAAGACTCAAAGCCCCAAGTTTGGGTGCCAAACGATGTAGGAAAGATGTTACGATTTGGGACTATGGGCCAAGAGAGCATTCCGAGACAACTATGGTGCAAAAAGGTAGTTTTACTGAAGCATGGGGACAGGACCCATGGGCAGAAAGAGCTGCACTGGGGTCATGAGGAGTGACCTGTTATATACTTCAAGTGAGGAAAAGGTTAGGGAGAGCATAAGTAAGTTATTTTGGAAGCAAAGATTCCAGACCTTGAGGGACTAGCTATTGTTGGGAAAGTGTCATTTATTACTGTCTAATAAACCCTTAGTGATGAGACCTTTCAGATGTATATCACTGGGTCAAATGCTTGGGGGATGATCACCAACATATATTTTGGGGAGTAGAGATAAAGGAAGTCTCCAAAGGAACTTTTATATGTTAAAGGAGGCCTACAGGATCCTGGGGGTTGGGCTACGGACTGTCTTTTGCCCTTACACAGGAATTGACATGCAGGCAGCTGAGTTCCTAGAGGAAGGTCACTCTGCCTTGAAACATTTAAGGACTTGTCAGTGGACTGTAAATAGTAAGGAAACTTGAGTTTTCTTTTGCCTCTGTTTCCCAGATCAGGTAGACATGGTACATGTCAGGGTACCCTGATATAGACTTAATTCATTGATGTGGCTTTCTATGACTTGGTTACCTATCCCACTAAAGTCCATTAAAATCCTCATAATGGTGCAGGCAGTGCAAAGTAGTAGCTCAGGCCAAAGATCTCCTGATCTCTGTCAGCTGAGGATGTTAGTTAGAGTGGGCTTATCTGGGTGGACATTGAGGCAGGCAGGCAGACAGGCAAGTTAGTGGAAGCTTAAATGAGTCGTGAGTCCAAGCAGTTGTTTCTCATTGGGGGCGCCTGATACAGTTCCTCTTCCTGGCAATGATGGCTAATGCGGATACAATTCAAGAGACCAAACTTTCCAAAGAAAACTCCCATTGTTACTGACACAATATCTATCTGCCGTGTTCTGTTTGTTGGTCTCTGTTTATCTGCTTGTTTGTTTCTTTGTTTGTTTAAAACGAAGAACAAAATGATGACGGGCACTGAGGTGGGCACTTGACGGAATGAGCACTGGGTGTTATTCTATATGTAGACAAATTGAACACCAATAAAACATAAATTTATAAAAAAAAGAACAAAATGAAACCCTAGAAGTGCAGTGAAGTCTGTTTTTTCCCCCCTTTGCTCATAAACTCATGAAAGACAAAATCAGAGACAAATGTTGCCTGTTAATTCTACAACAATACCTCATCCAGCCTAAATCAAAATTACTCTCTAAAGTGCTGCTGCCTTCCTCCTAGACCAAACATACCAGTCAAGTTCCCACTTAAGCGTGAATCCTGAGAATAATAAGAGAGGTTATCCTGGGTCCTGGGGGAGAGAAGGGTTCGAGATTGGATGATCTCTGGTAAATCATTGGAGCAATTCCAATATTTACTATGATTACATTGCAATCCATGACAGGATCCTCCTTTAGAGGCAGCCTTACATTCTGCATCAGTGTCAGGGACCTGATCTTTGCCAGGGATGGGGACCGGCTGCACACAGGAATTTGGTGGCCACACAGACTTTTTTCCCTCTAAACCACATCAACTGTACATTTTGGCTCCAAAAAATAAGCAACATTGTGTCATTGTGTTGGGCGTGGATCCCAAACCTCCACAATCCCAGAAAGCACTCAGTCTTTAAGAACATCTTGTGAGAAATGTTGCGAACAACTTTTCAGAAAGACTAATTATATGGTCATCAAGACAGTGTGGTACTGACACAAAAACAGACACATAGATTAATGGAACAGAACAGAGAATCCAGAAGTGGACCCTGAACTTTATGCTCAACTAATATTCGACACTGGAAGAAAGACAGTCTCTTCAATAAATGGTGCTGGGAAAATTGGACATCCACATGCAGAAGAATGAAACTAGACCACTCTCTTTCACCATACACAAAGATAAACTGAAAATGGATGAAAGATCTAAATGTGAGACAAGATTCCATCAAAATCCTAGAGGAGAACACAGGCAACACCCTTTTTGAACTGGCCACAGTAACTTCTTGCAAGATACAACCATGAAGGCAAGAGAAACAAAAGCAAAAACGAACTATTGGGACTTCATCAAGATAAGAAGGTTTTGCAAAGCCAAAGAAACAGTCCACAAAATGAAAAGACAATCTACAGAATGGGAGAAGATATTTGCAAGTGACTTATCAGATAAAGGGCTAGTATCCAAGATCTATAAAGAACATATTAAACTCAATACCAAAGAAACAAACAATCCAATCATGAAATGGGCAAAAGACATGAAGAGAGATCTCACAGAGGAAGACATAGACGTGGCCAACACGCACATGAGAAAATGCTCTGCATCACTTGCCATCAGGGACATACAAATCAAAACCACAAGGAGATACCACCTCATACCAGTGAGAATGGGGAACATTAACAAGGCAGGAAACCACAAATGTTGGAGAGGATGCGGAGAAAGGGGAACCCTCTTACACTGCTGGTGGGAATGTGAAATGGTGCAGCCACTCTGGAAAACTGTGTGGAGGTTCTTCAAAGAGTTACAAATAGACCTGCCCTACGACCCAGCAATTGCACTGGTGGGGTTTACCCCAAAGGCACAGATGCCATGAAACGCCGGGACACCTGCACCCCGATGTTTCTAGCAGCAATGTCCACAATACCAAACTGTGGAAGGAGCCTCGGTGTCCATCGAAAGATGAATGGATAAAGAAGATGTGGTTTATGTATACAATGGAATATTTCTCAGCCATTAGAAATGAAAAATACGTACCATTTGCTTCAATGTGGATGGAACTGGAGGGTATTATGCTGAGTGAAATGAGTCAATCGGAGAAGGACAAACGTTATATGTTCTCATTCATTTGGGGAATATAAATAATAGTGTAAGGGAATAGAAGGGAAAGGAGAAGAAATGGGTAGGAAATATCAGAAAGGGAGACAGAACATAAAGACTCTTAACTCTGGGAAACGAACTAGGGGTGGTGGAAGGGGAAGAGAGCGGGCGGTGGGGTTGAATGGGTGACGGGCACTGAGGGGGGCACTTGACAGGATGAGCACTGGGTGTTATTCTGTATGTTGGCAAATTGAACACCAATTAAAAAATAAATTTATTATTTTAAAAAAGAAAGACTAATTAAAGGAGTAATCATCCTCTTAAGTATGAAAATGCACCTGATTTTGCTAAAACATGTGTCTCTCCTGGTTCATCCATGAAACTGACCCTTTTTGCCTACTCACCCAGCAGGTAACTTCATGGAGTAAAACTATGGCTCTACAGTACTGGTGGGCTCCACCCAGCGGGACCAATGAACCTTCGCTTACTGATGCAGAAGGTCAACACTCCATAGAACTGATTGAAACAAGGCACTAAAAAATTATAGCCTGTCACAGCTCACTTAGTTAAGGAAGGCTACGGATTCCTAAATCTCAACCTCCAATTCCTTTGTAAGTCCTGCACTTGAAGCCATGCTAACAACTGGAAGTAGCTGTTGAAAAACAAAACAAAACAAAACAAAAACAACAACAACAACAAAAACATGTTCCCTTTATTACAGCAACTCTAACCAGATATGGTCCCTAATCAAATGCATTCACAATGACATGAGTACTAAATGGCTTGGAGTTACAGACTTGGCTAACCAGGTCTGCTCAGTCAGTAAAAAAAGTGTCAAAAGTCAACTACAATTCATCTTCACCTTTGGGGTTAACACACAATCTTTTGTTGCTTCTCTAAGGGGGGTACTTAAGTGATCATGCAATTGCACACAGGCTTTGGAGACAGAACATAGAGACTTGTCTCACACTCCCACCAGAAACTCAGCTTTGGCTTTGTATTCATGACATCTTACTGTAGCAAATCTCTCCACATGCTGGGCTTGCTTCTGCCAACCAGGTTTTAGTACACGTCGCATAATCCTCTTCCCAGGTCAACCTCCTCCATAAACCTCACTTATCAAGATGAATGTGGTCATGGTTAATCTTATGTGTCATCTTGAGGAGGCCATGGTACTCAGCTGTTTAATCAACACTAGCCTAGATGTTGCTGTGAAGGAATGTTTTGGTTATGATTACACATTTACCTTTCTTACATTTTTAGTTTTTACATTTACCTCAGTAGACTCTGAATGATCACCCATTAAACGAGCAAGTCTCCTTTAGTCAGCTGAAAGCCTAAAGAAAAAAGGCAGAGGTTCCCCAGAGAAGAAGGCATTCTGCCTCCAGGCTACTTTTGGGTGCAGACTTCCCTCAGTCTCCAGCATGCCCACAGATTTTGGTCTCTTCAGTCTCGCTAGCCTGTACAATCATGTGAACCATTTTGGTCTCTTCAGTCTTGCTAGCCTGTACAATCATGTGAACCAATTCTTAAAATCTCTCTCTCCCCACCCCCTCTTTGTTTCCGTAAACACATCCTACTAGCACAGTGTTTCTGACTGACTAATACAAATTTGGGTAATGAGTGTAGACATAGAGGACTAGAACCTTAAAGATGTTTCTTAAAGTTTGTTCCCTAATGAGATTAGATTTGAAGGCAATAATGACTATTTCCAGTGGGAAAGAGAGCACAAATAAAGTGGCAAGAGAGATATGGAAAATACCCTCACTGAGTACTCTTAATCAGATACTTATAGGAAACAAGATTCCTGATGACCAAGCTCTGATACCTTTGAAGACTTTTTGCCAAACTAATTAGTTTAATGGGATTGGCTGGTTGATCCTGTAGGAGAAGAAAATGTTTTCTCTATCCTCTTGTTCAATGTCTAGATTTACAAAGTAAACTGACAGCACACAATTAGCAGGAGAAAAGGCATACAGGTTTAATTAATGTTAAAGGTTTATCTCATGAGGGGGAGCTTTAGAGAGAAGAGGACCTCCTCTCCCCCCCCACCCACACACACCAAAACCAAACCAAACCAAACCAAACCAAACCAAAACAAAACAAAACAAAACAAAAACAAAACAAGCAGCAAACCATTGAGGTTGGAGGCTTTTATGCATCATTAGGGCAAAAGAGGATCCAATTTAAAGAAAAGTGACAAGACAAATGAAAGGGACTTTGAGCTTCAAAGGGTGACAGGTTATGGAAAGGCAAATATATTGGTTAACTCATGGTAGACAAGGGCTCATTAGTAAGGTTTGCCCACATAGGCTCTTTTTCAGTGCCGGCTCTTCTCCGGGGGTAAGTGTGACAGCTTGGCAGGGACAGGATCACAAAAGAGATTTATGATCTGTTTTCAGGCAGATGGGGGAGGCCAGAGAACTCATCCTATGTCTACCTTTGCTCCATTGCCTTCAATTCAAGCTAGTACTCATGCCAGGGTGGTATATTTTGGGGTGGCATATTCCGATCTCTCACAGTTCTCCTGGCTGAAACTTCATGAAGTCCACATATTAAAAAATCCAGTCAAGGACTGTGGAGAAAAGATTTGGGTGGGAAGAGAACTGTAAAGGAAGAGAAGAATATAGGATAGAACAAGAATAACAGGCAGAAAAGAACGAATTCAAGTAGAGTTTCCCACACTTCATTAAACCAACTTCCCAATCTTGGAGATAAGTCAGTCCCATAAAATGGCCAATAGGGTGTGATTATCTTGTCTTTTTAAAGGTATAATTAGACACTATTTGTCTCATCCAATCTATTCAGAAGCTGCATTTTCCAATGATTGCACAAGCTCCTCCGTGCTGGGCAGCTACCATATCCTTGGCATGGTGATTTTTGAGCACATCTGAGACTAAACTGTTAACTTCTGACTGGACTGTTACCGGCATTTGTGTAGTGATATTGAACTCTTATTCTACTACCATGGGGAGATTTAGGACAGTCTTCCAACTCATACTTTCCAAAGCTTTGGAAAACATTGAAAATATGATGGAATTGTGATATTCAACTGGGTCTCTTACCTGAGACATTTATGTGGTGTTACCTTATGATAAAGGATCCGGAATTTGTAATTTTCCTGGCATTTAAGGTAGAAGAAGCCAGGTATCAGAGTCCACAACTTTCTGATCATTTAGGTAGGCATATACTTCATATACTTTATGGGCAGGTTTTGTTTTATTGCACTCCTTTTTATTGTGCTTTACAGATATTGTGTTCCTCACAAATTGAACTTTTCTGGCAATCTTGTGTTGAGATGTCTAACAAGCACCAATTTTCTTTTTTTTTAATTTATTTTTTATTGGTGTTCAATTTACTAACATACAGAATAACCCCCAGTGCCCGTCACCCATTCACTCCCAGCCCCCGCCCTCCTCCCCTTCTACCACCCCTAGTTCGTTTCCCAGAGTTAGCAGTCTTTACGTTCTGTCTCCCTTTCTGATATTTCCCACACATTTCTTCTCCCTTCCCTCATATTCCCTTTCACTACTGGACCCTTCTCTTACACCATACACAAAGACAAACTCAAAATGGATGAAAGATCTAAATGTGAGACAAGATTCCATCAAAATCCTAGAGGAGAACACAGGCAACACCCTTTTTGAACTCACCACAGTAACTTCTTGCAAGATACATCCAGGAATGCAAAAGAAAGAAAAGCAAAAATGAACTATTGGGACTTCATCAAGATAAGAAGCTTTTGCACACCAATTTTCCAATACCATTTGCTCATCATGTATCTGTGTGTGTCACATTTTGTTAATTGTGCAACCTTTCAAACTTTTTCAGTATTACTATATTTGTTATGGTCATCTGTTTTTAATGATTGTGACGTACTAAAAACTCAGCGATAGTTAGCGACTGTTAGCCTAACGCACGTTTAAATTAAGTTGCACACATTATTTTTAAGGGGATCCCTGGGTGGCTCAGAGGTTTGGCACCTCCCTTTGGCCCACTCGATCCTGGGATCGAGTCCCGCATCAGGCTCCTGGCATGGAGCCTGCATCTCCGCCTGCCTGTGTCTCTGCCTCTCTCTCTCTCTCTCTCTCTTTCTCTCTCTCTGTCTTTCATTAATAAATAAATAAATAAATAAATAAATAAATAAATAAATAAATAAATCTTTAAAAAAAACAAAAGACATAATTCTATGATACACTTAATAGACTAGAAGCATAAACATAACTCTGATGTGCCCTGGGAAACCAAAAAACTCACTTGGCTTGCTTTGTTGTAATATTTATTTTGTTGCAGTGGTCTGGAACCAAACCTTCCATATCTCCGAGGTATGTCTGTACTGTCATTTTGGATAAAAAGTCTAGTGTAATTCATGCACAAACTCAAGCTGCAACTTGCAATTCCCCAGCTCATGGTGATCCATGACATTTGCCATTTTGACAACTTCATTTTCTTTCTTTTTCTTTTTTTTCTTTTTGCTACAAATACATTTTCTATGTGCTCCTATCAGTGTGGAGAACAGATTGAGCAAGAGCTGATGCAGGACTGTAGTCCAGGTTGACAACTATAAATAAGCCTTAGGTTTGTTGCCTGACCAGTTAGTCCATATATATACATTTTTGTCTATTCAGGTATAATATTTTTTTTGGATTCAAGGTTTTTTTATTTATTTTATTTTTTTATTTTTTATTTATTTTATTTATTTTTATTTTTTTAATAATTTAATTTTTTATTGGTGTTCAATTTACCAACATACAGAATAACACCCAGTGCTCATCCCATCAAGTGCCCCCCTCAGAACCCGTCACCCATTAATTCCCATCCCCCGCCATCCTCCCCTTGCACCACCCCTAGTTTGTTTCCCAGAGTTAAGAGTCTTTATGTTCTATCTCCCTTTCTGATATTTTCCACACATTTCTTCTCCCTTCCTTTATATTCCCTTTCACTATTATTTAAATTCCCCAAATGAATGAGAACATACACTGTTTGTCCTTCTCTGATTGACATATTTAACTCAGCATAATACCCTCCAGTTCCATCCTCGTTGAAGCAAATGGTGGGTAGTATTTGTCGTTTATAATGGCTGACTAATATTCCATTGTATACATAAACCACATCTTCTTTATCCATTCATCTTTCGATGGACACTGAGGCTCCTTCCACAGTTTGGCTATTGTGCACATTGCTGTTAGAAACATCGGAGTGCTGGTGTCCCGGCGTTTCATTGCATCTGAGTCTTTGGGGTAAACTCCAACAGTGCAATTGCTGGGTCGGAGGACAGGTCTATTTGTAACTCTTTGAAGAACCTCCACACAGTTTTCCAGAGTGGCTGCACCAGTTCACATTCCCACAAAGAGTGTAAGAGGGTTCGCTTTTCTCCGCATCCTCTCCAACATTGGCTGTTTCCTGCTTTGGTAATGTTCCCCATTCTCACTGCTGTGAGGAGGTATCTCATTGTGGTTTTGATTTGTATGTCCCTGATGGCAAGTGATGCGGAGCATTTTCTCATGTGCATGTTGGCCATGTCTATGTCTTCCTCTGTGAGATCTCTCTTCATGTCTTTTGCCCATTTCATGATTGGATTGTTTGTTTCTTTGGTGTTGAGTTTAATAAGTTCTTCATAGATCTTGGAAACTAGCCCTTTATCTGATAGGTCATTTGCAAATATCTTCTCCCATTCTGTAGATTGTATCTTAGTTTTATTACCTGTATCCTTTGCTGTGCAAAAGCTTCTTATCTTGATGAAGTCCCAATAGTTCATTTTTGCTTTTGTTTCTCTTGCCTTCATGGTTGTATCTTGCAAGAGGTTACTGTAGCCAAGTTCAAAAAGGGTGTTGCCTGTATTCTCCTCTAGGATTTTGGTGGAAACTTTTCTCACGTTTAGATCTTTCATCCATTTTGAGTTTATCTTTGTGTATGCTGAAAGAGAGTGGTTCAGTTTCCTTCTACTCCAGAACTATGAGAGGAGCCGGAACAAGGCTTTTCTGGCATGGACCTTAAAGATGCATCACAGAGAGGATTGGAGAGAGTCCTTGCCGTGTAAAGTTCCCTTGATGGTACACACCAGGAGCAAAGGAACAGCAGCCACCACGAGAGGAGCCGGAGCAAGGCTCAGATCATGACCCCTATTATCCATATTGAATAACATCCTTCATGTCTAGGCCGAAAGATAAATAACGCACTGAAACTTAGGGCATTGGTGAAAATGTGTTGTTGTTGAAGAAAAGGAAGAGATTTTGTAAAAAATCTATTCAGGGGGAGGGACAGGCATGAGTGCCGTTGTTGGAGGAACGTTGGAGGAAGAATCAGGAGACTTCTCAGTCCAGAGCCTTGAGAGCTGACCACGCTGTCTGCCTGGGAGGCACAGAGCAGGGTATGACGTGATCAATTTCCCATCCCTGGCGTTTTTGCCCAAAAAGAGCACAACTCCAAAAAGCCAAAAAGCACAACTCCTATCTACACACGAGAAAGCATCAGATACACGTGAACTGAGAGACAGTCTACAATTATCGGTTGCTAGTATTCTTCAAAATTGTCAACATCTTCAACAATTAGGAAAGACAGAAGAAGTGTCACGGAAACGAAAGCCATGTGACAACTAAGTGTAATGTGCTATCACACACAGGTGTCCCGCGGAAGAAGCACCTTCCTTGGAAAACCTGGCGGAATCTGAGTGCCGTCTGTAGTTTAGTCCTAGTGTACACATGTGGGTCTCTTCGTTTTTATCATTGGAGCATGGTCAGGAGATGTTCACCTCTGAGGGAGACGGATGAAGGGTGTACAGAAACTTTCTGCACTGCGTTTACAAGTCTGTACTTTGAAAATCATCCCGACCATATGCAGTACCTTGTGGTCTCAGGTATGTATTTCAAGGGTTTGGGTTGATTCTGCCTTGCATTTTTTTATGTTTTATAGAGGGTGGCTGTTCAGGTTACCTGCTCTTTCTCTGTTGTTGGAAATAAAAGCACTCATCTACCAAAAAATGAATGAATGAATGAATGAATGAATGAATGAATGGAAAAATCAATCAATCAATCAATCAATCAACCAATCAGTCAGTCAGTCAATCGAGGAAGTCTGGCCGGAGGCAGGCGGCAGGCCATGCAGGAGCCCTTCCTTACTAGGCCTGGGGGAGGGCCCCGCATTCACTGGGCGGTGCCCCGGCCCCTGCGCCACGCTGTGCGGTTGTGTACCCCTCCTGGACCTGCACGATGGGGCAGGCAGTCCTAAGTGAGCCAGGTAGGATCTGGCTCCCACGGACACAGTCCCCCATCCACCACAGGCTCTCCTGCCACTCACCACCCTCAGCCACACAGCCAGGGTGGTGTGGAGTGTGCGGACCTTCAGGGGGATCGGGGGCCAGACCTTGTGCGCTCTGCAAGGTCTGCTGAGTCCCTGAGGCCTCTATGCTCCCTGCCCCTCCTTGACTGGAACCATATGGGACGCCTCGGGCCGCCACCAAACAAGTAGTGCACCCTGTTGCAACAGTACAGGCACTGGGTCCCGAAAGGAAAGAATTGGGGTCTCCTTCAGAGGCAGACGGACTCAGACGCCCAGCTCATCTTGGTTATTTTTATTTACTCAAATTCTCGTTCGTTTGTTTATTTATTGATTGATTGATTGATTGATTAGTGAGATGCATACACACAAACACACACAGGATCTTGTGTTTCTAACTTTTAATGAAAGTTACATGGCTCCTGGAGCCCCATCATGTGTCTGACGTGTCAGCACCACAGCGTTGTCCTCAGTGATCTCCTCTGCAAGAGAGCCCTGTTGACCGCTGGCATCCATCTGTATGTGTGCGACGGCTGTGGACAAGTGTGCCGTCGCCTCATATTCATCTCGGCATCTTGAAGCTCCCTGGCAGGGACAGAAACACCCAGGGCCTCAGGTACACGCAGAGACACAGACAGCCAGGCGGCCATGACACAAGTCTGTATGGTCTCTGGGCCAAGGGGCCGACGCACGAGTGATTCTCGGCCTGGCTCCAATGGCTATGATTCTCCTGGCCCCCGCAGCGCCCCCACGAGCACGGGGGGTTCTGCCTTTAGGTTTCCTCCACGCACGCGCCCACGCAATTCAAACTCGTGCTCCTTAATGTCGGCATGCTGGCCAGGGTTCTCTGTGTGCCTTTTGGGCGGCGGAGGGGACGCCAATGGAGACTGAGGGGATCGCTGCAGTGATTCCACCCCCGCCTAGCGCCTCGTTGCAAAGTTTCGCCTACGCACGGTGTCAAGGGCGGCAGGGACACCTTGGCCGTGCCCACACGTCCGGCGGTACTCGGGCACCGGGGGACGGGGTTCAGGGCCCCGCCAGGACCATTCGCACAGGCGGTGCGGCTCGGCTGGCTTTGTTTCTCTGGCACGGCTCATTGCAATGACAGAGCCCTTTCCCAATGTCTTGAGCTTCCCCAGGCACGAGCCCTTTGGCACGGCCCTTCCCCAGCCTCCCGGGTTCAGGGGGATGATGCCAACTTGACCTGGGGTCACTCCCCGTCAGGGCCACCCGCAGCCTCAGTGTGTCAGCCAAAGTCCCCCGAGATCCCCCCTTTCCACGCCCACACCCTCGGCTCCTCACCTGTCCTCCTGTGGCTTCCCTCTCCCGGCGCCTTCTTCCTCTCGTAGTACTTGAGGACATTGGGCCACAGGTCATCCATGATGAGCTGGCAAGAAACAGAGAGCGGGACTCACATCCCCACCCGGAGCAGCTGGGGGACCCAGCGAGCTCACTGACCCAGTCTGTCACAGGGCCCCACCTCAGCGATCCTGCCTGACCCGGCAAGGTGGTGGCCACAGAACCAGTTGAAGAAGTTAAGGCCGTTGTCGTGGGTCTGGCGGCGGTAGGCCTCCCGTTCGTAGTGCTGCGACCACTGGATGGGAGTGGAGTGCGACGCTCTGTAGCCTGCAGGGCAACGGGCACGTGAGACGGTGCTGCACGGTGAACCCGGTTCCACCGTCCACCCGCCGCTTCCAGGCAGGCCTGCAGGCCGGCAGGCAGGCAGGCAGGCAGGCAGGCCGGCCGGCAGGCAGTCATGCCGAGCTGTCTTACCAGCAGCACTGACGACATACTCCTTCACGAGGACTTCGTTCTGGAAGTAGGAGTTCTTGCCAAAGAACAGCAGGATCCTGCGGCAGGCACTGGGAAAGGTGACTTCCTGCACCTGCCGACAAATGGGGGACATGGGGACGGGGTTGGGGGTTCCCGGGGAGCGTGGTGACACCTCTGTGCTGAGGCCTCCCCCTTGCAGCCTCAGCTTGCCAATCACGTGTCCTAGCCTCTCGCCTCCCGACCCAGGACCCTCTTCCGCGCCCTGGGCCTGACCTTCAGGTTCGTCATGAAGCGAAGCATGCGCAGATCTTGCTCACTGATCACGGCTGACAGCTGGGGGTGGTTCCCAAACTGCTTTAGGTCTAGGAGCCTTCCGGGGCTGGAGATGCGAGAGCTAGAACAACACCGCAGGCCCGCACAGCAGCGTGGCCTTGGCGCCCCTGCCCTCCCGCCGGCTCCCGGGCCATCCGCACAGGCTGCACCGAGCACGGCCCGCTGGGCCTCGGGCTGCTGCCCATGTGAGCACTGCCACAGGACAGGAGCTGTGTATATCGAGACACACCCCTCCCCGCACCCTGTCCACTGCACATGCCTGTGCGCGCACGGCAAGGAACAGTGGGCTGCTCCCAGGATGGCACATGTCCTTGGTTCTGGCCGACCAGGTCAGAGGTGGGCACACTCAGCCCCCTGGTTGCGCAGTGTGTCGTGGCGAAAAGGGGCTTTGTGGGTTGCCGTGGTCAGTGCAGAGACCCTACTCCCATTCCCACGAGTGACCCAGACCGCATGTAGTCCCGTGCACTTGACATTCGCTGCCTCACCCTCAAGGGGGCTCCCAAGGCTGTGGCGATCACCGGGGCATGAGTGTCGTCACCACTCCCACCCCTGGACGGGCGGGGAGCTTTCACCAATGCTGTCTGAGGGATGCCCATACCCCACAGCGCCCCTGCCCTCCTCACATCCCGCTTTGCACAGCCCTGTCATCCTGGCATTCTTGCACATAGCATCAAGGATACAGCTTTGCCCCAGAAGCCACGGTTTCCCCGATATGGGCGCTTTCGTGTTCCAGGGAATGTTGCCATCTCTGACTGGGTCTGATTTGAACCGTGTAAGGGAGTGCCTGCCTTTTTCATTGCTGGGCTCCATCTCCCCGGAGTGCCTCTTTTGCCTCAGGGGGGACTCCAAGGGACTCAGACCTGCCTCCGGATGCTCTGAGCTTTCCAGCTTCTCTTGTATCTCTTGTCCTCCTTCCTCCCTCATGCCCTCCTTGGTGCTCTTTTCCCGCTTCTCTTCCTCCTCCTCAGCTTCTTCATCGGCCACTTCCCGCTTAAACTTAGCTGGGTCCACAGCTGCCCTCTTTTCTAATGTGACCTCCTCCTCATGTTCGTCCTCTTCCTGTCTTCTTGTTCACCCTCCTTCTCCTTTTCAGTGTTCTTCATCTCTCAGGCTCCTCCACCTTCATCTCCTCCTCAGCCTTCTCCCCAGCCTTCTCAAACTCTTCCTTCTCACCCTGCTCTTCATCTCCATCTTCCTGTTCCTGTCCCTCCTCAGCCTGCAGCTCCTTGTCCTCTTGTACACTTCTATCCTCCACCACCTCCTCAGCAGACTCCGTATCCTCCACTACCACCAAGTTCATTTCCCTGATTATTTCTTCAACCTCCGGCACCAAGTCCTCACTGGGGCGGGCCTCCTCTGTCTCCTCTCCGACCCTGGCTTCTGGTTGGGGCTCCTGTGTCATCCCAACCCCTAGGGATTGCAGCGTCCCAACCTCCCTTGGGGGGCTACAACCCCTTGGGCCCAGGTCACCTGATGTCCCAATTCCAAGAAGGAGGGCCAGGATTCTCATGCAGGTCCCAATTCCCTGGACCCTGCCCTGCTCTCCATTGCCCCCTTCCCAATCCCGAGTCAAATGTTTGGTGGCACCTGGACCCCTTGGAGCGCAGGAGCTGAAGGTGCAAGTTCTTGGTTCCCGGTAACTAAGGGGAGGTTGGCAACTGGAACCCTGCCATTCGTAGCACTGTGCAGAGGCGCGAGGCCGGAATGTTCGCACCCGCACAGTGGCTCATGGCCTAATGCCGCAGGCGAGCGGTGTTGTTATTGGCATAGCCCCTCATCAACTCCCCCAACCACATGCTGCCACCAGAGACTTCATATCTAGGAGGTCCCTTCGGCGGCAGCCACCCGCCATCCAGGAGCCTCACCAGGCCCTTCCTTACTGAGCCTGGGGGTGTGCTCTGGATTCACTCAGGGGTGGTCCGGCCACTGCACCTCGCTGCGCACACGTGTATCCCTCCTGGACATGCATAGGGTGGGGACGGCTGGGAGGGGGTGTCACAGGCAGCCAGGCAGGATCTGGCATCCAGGGACACGCTCCCCCATCCAGCGCAGGCTCCCCTGCTGTCCACCGTCCCCAGCCCCTGGTCCCAGGTTCCAGGCCACCAGCACCCCTGGCAAAGAAATAATTGGCCAGAAATTAGGAAGAGCAAACCCAGAGCAAGGTCCATGGGCCAGCGGGCTGCCTAGAAACCTAGTAACATAACCCCACTGAGGTTGGCGATTGGATATCAGTGGCATAATTAAAGGGCAGGATATGTCACCTAAAGCGTCATTCTGGATACTTGTCCTCAAAGCCAATGGTAGGACTGGCTAATACCACCTCCTTTTCTGTCTGCCCCTTTTGAAAGACTTGGGTTCCTCCTTCCTTGTCTGACTTTCACACTAGGCTTCTCCTCTGGGTCATTACCAGTTATGATATACCTCCAGCATCCTGGTGCACAGAGCCCACTTCATCCACCTTCCTGAGGAGCACCTTTGCCCTCTCTGTTCCTCCCCTGTCCTGCAAGTTCTCCTACAGTGGTTCGGCCATGGAATGCAGGATCACCGACGGGCGGGATGGCAAAGGGAGCATTTGCAGCACACTTGCCATTCTGAGGTTCTCAGGGCCTTCAGGACTGTTACACAGCCCATGACGGTGCGCTGCAGCAGCGAAGGTAGAGGCATAGGATGCACACCTCGTGAGTTGCAAGGAAGGCCCCGTGGTTACTGGAAAGCACGTTTGTCATAGAAGGACCTCATTTCAAAGGAATGGGCCAGGATGCCTGGGGGATTTGGACTTAGCTGGGATCCAGTGCACCATTTTTGAGGGTCACAATGTCACTAGTTTAAAAATCTGCTTTCCAGGATGCTTGGGTGGCTCAGTGGTTGATGATCTGCCTTTGGCTCAGGGCGTGATCCTGGGCTCTAGGGTTGAGTCCCACAGTGAGCTCCCTGTGGGAACCTGCTTCTCCCTCTGCCTGTGTCTCTGCTTCTCTCTGTATCTCTCATGAATAAAATGAATAACATCTTAAATAAATTAATCAATTAAATAAAAATCTAATTTCAACGAAAATGCGGAAGCCTGCGGGGAGGAAAACTGACACACTCCTGCAAGACAAATGGGAATATTTCTGACACTGTCCCTGGGAGAGCCCAGATTCTGGAAGTGCTGATACAATGAAAACCAATGCAGCTCTTGTGAGAGTGCCCCACACAGCCTCCAGAAAGGAGGGTCCTGAGGAAATATTGCACCTGAAACAGCACTACCTTGGGGAGCCAGAAGAGTGATTTTGATTGTGTGTGTGTGTGTGTGTGTGTGTGTGTGTGTGTGTGTGTTTGTCTGAGTGGAAGGGGTTTGGGGATGTTGGAGAGAGAGGGAGAAATAGGGAAAGGGTGGGAGGAATGGAGAGGAGGATTAGGCTGGGCAAGAGGCTGTGAGACAGAGGAGGATGGAAGCAGGCAGGGAGGGTGGGGGAAGGAAGCAGGATAGTAGTGACGGAGGGAGGGAAGAGGGGAAGAGAGGGGCATGGATGCACGAGGGGACTGTGGAGAGGAGGGATGGTGGATGGCAGGTTAGCAGGGCAGAGGGAGGGCAGGCCCGCAGGGTGGAGGGCCGCAGGCTGAATTCTGAACATTGCCAAGGACAGAGAATGATAGGAACCATCCCCTGCGAGACTTTAAGAGGATGAGAAGGAGAAACAAGGTGACAAGGACATGAAGCGCACGTGTCCTCCAAGGTCTGCAGGATCACCTCATGCCTACGATGAGCACTTGGGAAAACAGGACTGCCAGAAAGGGATGGGAAAGAGGAAAGGGCAGCATGTGCGTGAAGACCTAATGTGCCGAAGCTTTGCGAATTCTCTGGAAAACGCTGAGTCTGCCCATCCAAGGACCCCGGTGTGCTCCTGGCTGAGGGAATTACCATCCCAAGAGATGCCCTGTGCAACGGGCTCACCTCAGCTGGCTGAAAGGCAAAGAACGACTCTCAGAATCTGCATGGGCAGCAGTGACCCAGAACTCAGCCAGGTCCTTCTGAAGACCCTCAGCGGGAGGAAGAGACAACCTTCTGGTGGGATGCCTGGAGGCCAGAAGGCAGTGGTTGAGTGTTCACCAAGTTCAAAGTAGAATGCTGTAATATACGTTACATTAACTTACATGAACATAGGTGATGTTGGGCAAGAATGACTGAGAAAATGCTCACCAGATGCAAGGTCAAGGAGCAAGAGAATGAGCCCAGGGGGCCTCTATGCTAAGGACTGTGTCATGCTGAAAAGAGCCTTGGTGAGACGGTTAACTGAAAGTGCTGGCCTGAACTAACGCCTCCCCAGAAAGTACTGGCAGAAACAGGAGAGCAGGACCTGCGTTTGGAAGTAGTCTGCATTGCCTACGTGGGCTGAAAGACAAGGGCGTCCAAGCAGACGTACATTTATTTTCCTCGGCTCGGCTCACACAAAGCTACATCTAGTAAAGCGAAGGAACATACATGGAGTAATGTGAGACACACAGGGGCCGGTTCCCCATGCACTGTGCTAACTACAAGTACACAGAGCAGCAACCCCGCATTCCCCCGGGGTAGTACGCTCACTGGAACTCTCTGTGGGGAGAGCCCTCAAGAAGGCCTGTTAAGCGTCATTATGGTAAAGCACTGTGCTGAAGCAGAAGAAGCCAACCCCAGAACGATGTGTGCTGGAGTTGAGCACCCATGTGGAAGGAAGGTAAAAGTGTCAAAGGTGCGCAATGAGCCAGAAGGGAGAGCAGTGGTTACCTGGTGTGTGTGTGGGGGGTGGGGAGGGGCGGGACCCAAGCAGAGGATGACGCGGTTGTGCACACCTAACCAGCACGGGGCGGGGGGGCAAGCAGTACGGAATACTTTCCCTGCCTACTTAGCGTTTTTGATTAGCCAGGTGTCTGCAGAGACATTTCAGAATGAAGGGGCAGAAGGACCTCCGAGAGGTGATGGATGCGGGCCCATGTGGGATGACCATCACGTTCCCCCCTTACCTACCACTTGTCACCAGCCAAGGGGAGCATAACCCACTGGTGTCACAGAAATCAGCGTGTTCCCCAAGTCATGAATCAGACACCTCAGTGGGAAGCCTTGGGGCTATTAAGGATTCAAACAGGAGCAGGGTACAGAGAACACAAACAACACAGTGGCACGAGAGTCTGTCCCAGTGAGCAAAGACCTTAGGCAGCAAAGACATGAGGCAGCAATGGAGGAAGGTGCATAGGAGGGCCCCACATTGTTGAAACCCTGGCGACGACCAGGCTGGGAGCAGCAGACAAACCTCTTAGGCCTGAGGCCACAAAACAGTGGAGGGTGGGGGCCAGGAGGGTGGGGACTCGGGGTGGGGTTGGGGTGTGCGGACCCTGTAGGGACATATGGGCCAGACAACTTGCACGCTGCAAGGCCTTCTGAGTCCTCTGAGGCCTCTTTGGGGCTCAACAAAATAAGTGGTGTACCCCGTTGGAACAGGAGAGGCACCTGGTCACGAAGGAAACCATCAGGGTCTCCTTCAGAGGTGCACAGACTCAGAGGCAGCAGCTCTTACACCTAAAGCCACAGGTCCCCCCAGAGGTACTGTGGCAGAGCAGAGACTCGCCAAGCCCAAGGCACTTTCGAAGGCACAGCTGTGCATGTCTGTGCACAGGCACAGCTGCTAGATTGCAGACGAACGGCATAAGCAGACAGAGGCAGGCAAGGGCATGGTCAGGGAATCAGGGACCCGGAAGCAATGGGGCGGGGGGCTGTGGTCAGACAAAATCCTTTCTCTATCTGGAGAAGAACATGAAGAACCCGAGAGGCTGGGGTACATTCACGTGCTGCCGAACCCCAGAGCCCTATAAGCCTGCCAATTCCTATGGTGGGCCTCTCTGAACAGGCAGCACAAGTGCCGGCAGGCGTGTGTGTGTGTGTGTGTTGGTTCTCGCGAGTGGTTGTGCCTGTAGGACGGTGTGATAGTAGCTTTAAGTGATGCCTCAGTATATGCTGGTGAGTGAGAGTGTGGGAAGGAGCATGTCAATGGGTCTGTCGCTACATGCAAAGCTATGCGTCAGTACAGGTGAGTGAGCAGGTGTGTCCTAGGAGCATATCAGCATGTGTGTCAGTTCCAGCAGGTGAGTGTGAGGGTCAGTTGGCGTGTATGAATGTGTCCGGCAGTACATGCGATTATGCATGTCGACAGGAGCAGGGGAGTGTGTGTTAGGCACACAGGCGCCCATGTGTGTATGTTTGAAGGTATGAGTGTGTACTTCAGGATGTGCGAGTATGTGTAACCATAGCCATGTGTGTGGGTGGTTTGTGTGCGTATGTGTGCGTGTGCCGGTGCGGGCGCCTCTGGTAAGTTTGAGCGTGTGGGTCCGTACCAGTGAGTGAGTGAGTGCCAGTATGGGAAAGCGTGTCACTCACCAAGGGCCAGTGTGTGTGTGTTTGTTGGTTTGAGCGTGTGACAGACAGTATGGGAATGGGTGTCCATTTGAGGGAGAGAGTGTGTGTTGTTAGGAACTGGTGTCAGAGAGCTGTAACGGGTAGGTGATCAAGTGCCAGTGTGAGTGTCAGCTGCAGTGTGCTGGTGAGGTTGTAGTAGGAACCCTCCACCTCCACTTTGGAGAACAACCCTAACACTGTATGCTAAGTAAACATGAACAGTAAATATCTCCTACCAAATATCTCTTAATCTTACCCCTGGTAGGGTGGGCCTCCAAAAATATCCCAAATTTCCACCTGAAAGTCCCCAAATCACACTGACTACACATCCTCTCCAAGGCAGACATCCTCTTAAATGGCATCCTGGCTCCTAGGCCCATATATACATGTCAGAGGGTTCCTGAAGTCCATCCTTCTTCCACAGAAGTTTCTCTTGGGCTTTAGGGGCCCCATTCTCCTGCTACTCCATGCACAGGCCAATGTGAGTCTTTCTGTTGGTCATAAACCAAAGCTACAAAGCAGCAAAGCCGCAGCTAATGCTGTCATCACCAGCAACACGGGCCTGGATTCAGCCAAGTTCAGCGCATGAAGCCAAAGAGGTCCCAGAGGCTGTCTGTCTGTTTACCAAACAGGGGCCTGAACCTTAGTATCCCTTCAAATCTACATACTATCATAAGGAGTGATTCTTTGTGGGTGTTGTACTCCTTCTAAACCATCTTCCCTAGGGTTCAAATGAGGGCTGTCGTAGGCACAGTGCTTTGGAAGTGGGCAGAGTCTACAAGACGACAAGACACAGTGGGCAAGACACAGGTAAGACTGAGGGTTCCTCAATGCCATCATGTCCTAGCAGCATGCTTAATTAATATGCCTCTTCATGGAGTGATATTCTAAATGAGGTGATGGGGGCAGTTTAGGGAAGTTACCAAGAAGGATTTCCGAGTTCACTGCGTCCCATGTTTACAATCAGGTGTCACCCGCATCCAAGTCCATAAACCAGAGGGCAGTCTGAAGGCTGGCAGGGCAGAGTGTACTCCACAACGAAATACAGAGGAGAAGTTGCACCTGAAAGGTTAGGGATGTCAGAAAGTTGGTGGTGGGGGGGTTGCTGCGGGCAGGAGGAGGGAGGGAATCGCAAGAGGTGCAGGCAGAGAAATGGACCCTCCCACCAGGGGACTCAACGGGGATTAATAATCCCATAATATTGGGCTTTAAACACCAGAGGGACTAAATTCCATTAGTTCATATAACCAGTGGGACTGGGAGCCTCGAGATTTGGAGGTTGGTAGATGTGGCACTGGGAGAGCTGGATGGGCAAGTGATAGCTAGGTTACTGTGCTTAAGGAGACAGACCCTGCATGGAGAGACAGCATACACAAAGCAGTTTACACAGTGTCATGGGCAAACAGGGCATAGATCTGTTCAACTGATTTCAAAAACAAGGAGCTGGCAGCCCCATTATGCTCTCCCACTAGGCAACATAGGTACCGAGATGCCTGCAGGGGAAGGACTGCACAGACGCTGGCTATCTGACCTGCTGATAGTGCTTCATCCCCAAGTTCTCCTGGGGACTGCATACTGCAAGCATGCAAAGCACCTCAGCCTGAGGTTAGGGCAAATGTTGTTGAAATCATATGGGTACCATGCCCCTCTGCTGGGCACACAGCTGCCACACATGCCATGACCAGCTACCATGCTGCAGCTGGCCTCATACCCTGGTGCCGCGCACCAGACACCTTTGTGTTCAGGTGCCAGCTGCCACAGTGTGCTTCAGGACATCTAGCACAGGGCCAATGGCTCAGGGAGGCCTGGGTGGCTCGGTGGTGGAGCGTCGACCTTTGGATCAGGGAGTGATCCTGTGTTCCTGAGATGGAGTCCTACATTGGGCTCCTCCTGGGGAGCCTGCATCTCCCTCTGTGTCTCTGTCTCTCTCTGTGTCTCCCATGAATAAATACATAAAATCTTTTTTAAAAAACGACTAATGGCCCAGCATGAATTTTGACAACACAACCACTCTGCTCCCTAGTTGCCCGAAAGGAACCCCCTGACTGCCAAGACCTAGCCTGTCTGGGTCTTACGAACAGTGCACCACGAACAAGCACAGTGCACAACAGGCAGAAAGTCACTGCCTCCAATGGCACTGAACACAAAAGCCACTCAGACACAACAGTAGGCCGGGAGCAGCTAACATACAATTCTCTCCTGATTTGTCATGTTCTGGAACAGGGGACAGTGCACTGCGGGACACTCGTGATCTCTTCTTCAGAAAGTCACTACTTTCAAAACAACACAAGAAGTTGTTCCTGTCTCATGACCCTGAGATGAAGAGTCACATGCTCTGCTGACTGAGCCAGCCAGGCACCCTCAGAATGAATTTTTTTTTTAAAAAAAGGAGACCCAGCAATATGCCTCTTTGCTAGAGAATGATTTTGTACCCAAACAAAATGTTTGTTTCAATGTGAAACATTGAAAGTGAGGGAGTAGAGAACCTTGATAATGCAAAGGACATCAACGTAAAGCTACAGCAGTGTCGGACAAACTAGACTTTCAACCAAAGGCTGTAGTAAGAGATGAAGAAGGACATTATATCATTCTAAAGAGGTCTATCCAACCAGAAGATGTAACAATTGTAAATACACTTATGTCCCTAATTAGGGGGTAGCCAAATTTATAAACCAATTAATAGCAAAATTAATGAAACTCACTGACACTAATATAGTAATAGTATGGGACTTTAACATTCACTCAGAGCAATAGAGAGGTCATCTAAGCAGAATGTCAACAAGGAAACAAAGGCTTTGAATAACACATTGGACCATATGGACTTTGCAGATATATTCAGAACATTTCATCATAAAGAAGAGGACTACACATTCTTTTTGAGTGCACATGGAAAATTATCCAGATGAAATCACATACTGGGCCACAAATTAGCTCTCAATCCCGTACAAAATATTGAGATTGTACTACGTGTATTTGCAGACCACAATGCTTTAAACCTTAAAGTCAAGGACAAGGAGAAATTTCAAAGGGACACAAATATACAGAATGCTAAAGAGCATCCTAGTAAAGAATGAATGGATCAACCAGGAAGTTACAGAAGAATTTAAAAAGTAGATAGAAACAGATAAAGATGGGTATGTGACAGTTCAGAACCTTTGGGATACAGCAAATGCAGTCCTAAGAGGGAAGTATATAGCAATATAGGGCATTCTCTAGGAACAAGAAAAGTCTCAAGCACATAATCTAAACTTAGCCAAAAGGAGCTATGGGAAAACTCATATAAAGCCTAAATCCAGCAGAAAAGTGATAAATTATAAAGATGAGAGATATAGAAAACAATGATATAGAAATATTTAAAAAAATGAAAAGCAAGAGCAGATAAACTAAGCTAGGAGTTATTACTTTGAAACAAGTACTAATACTCAATAAACCCCTAGCCAGACTTATCAAAAAAGAAAAGAGAAAGGACCCAAACTAATAAAATAATGAAAGAGGAGAGATCACAACCAACACCAAAGAAACACAAACAATTAGAAGAGAATATTATGAGCAATTATATGCCAACAAATTAGATCTAGAAGAAATTGATAAATGCCTACAAATATACAAACTATCAAAATTGAAACAGGGAGAAGTAGAAAACCTGAAACAGACCCATAAGTGGCAAAGAAATTGAAGCAGTAACCAAAAATCTCCCAACCAATGAGTCCAAGAAAAGATGGATTTCCAGTGGAATTCCACCAAACATTTAAAGAAGAACTAATACCCATTCTTCTGAAACTATCTCAAAAAATAGAAATTGAAGGATTACTTCCAAGCCCATTCAAGAAGACAAGCATTGCCTTCCTCCCAAAACCAAAGACCCTACCACAAAGGAGAATTACAGAGCAATAACCCTGACGAACATGGATGCAAAAATTCTCACCAAGATATTAGCCAAAAGGATCCAACAGTACTTTAAAAGAATTATTCACCACGACCTACTGAGATTTATTCCTGGGCTGCAAGGGTGGCTCAACACCTCCATTTCAATCGATGTGTTACACCACATTAATAAGAGAAAGGACAGGAACCATTGATCCTCTCAATCGATGTAGAAAAAGCCTCTGACTATGTACGGCATCCTTTCTTGATAAAAACTCTCTGTAGTCTAGGGATGGAAGGAACCTACCTCCATATCATAAAAGCCCTCTATGCAAAGCCCGCAGCAAATATCATTCCCAGTGAGGAGAAACAGTTTCCCAGTTGGGAAAATCCAAATCAAAACCAGTGAGTTAAGTTACCACCTCACACGAGACGGGATGTCTCAAATCAACAATTCATGAAGGAAGAGACACTGGCAAGGATGTGGAGAGGAGGAACACTCTTACACGGTTGGTGGGATTGCAAGCTGGTCTAGCCATACTGGAAAACAGTGTGGAAGTTCCACAAAAATAGTAAAAAATAGAGCTGCCCTATGACCCAGCAGTTGCAATATTAAGGTATCAAAGGGTACAAGCATAGAGTTTTGAAAGGGGAACATGCACTGTAGTGTTTCTACAGCAACATCCACAATAGCCAAACTATGAGCAGAACCCAGATGTCCAATGACAGATGAATGGATAAAGAAGAAGTGGTATACATATACAATGAGATATTACTCAGTCAGTGAAAGGAAAGAAATCCTGTCATTTGCAATGATGTGGATGGAATTAGAGGGCATTATGCTAAGAGGTGTAAGTCAGTCTGAGAATGACATATGATCATATGATTTCACGCATATGTGGAATTTAAGAATCAAAACAGATGAACATGGGGAAACAGAGGGAGAAATAAAGTAAAACAAATTCTGAAAGGGAGGCAAATCCCAAGACAGGCCGCACTCTAGGAAACAAACTGAGGGTTGCTGGAGGGGGGGAGGTGGATGGGGGATGGGATAACTGAAGAGATGGGCAGTAAAGAGAGTACTTTAATGTATGCAATTGATGAATCATTAAGACCTACCTCTGAAGCTAATATAACAGTACTTTTTAATTAAATTTAATTTAAACATAAAATAAAATTTTTACAAAAGGAAAACTTTGTGTTCCCAAAGGAGATGTGATAGAGGTTAAAGCAGAAAACTCATTTAGAGAAATAAGTGCTGAAACTTTACAAATCCAAAAACAAGAATTGAACAGAGAAGTCCGTGAATCTACTAGAACACCCTGTTATGTCAATGTGAAAATACCATCTTCAAAATGCATATATTAGAAACGTTAAAAAGCAAGAATAAATCAAGATTTATAAAAGCATCCAGGGAAACAAGGAATAAACTACAGAAGAACACCCATTAAGCTCTCAATGCATTATATGTAGAAAAAAACAGAACAGGAGAGATTGGAAATTCTTATCCAATGGATGTTCAAAGGGGATATTTTACACAGCAAATTTGTCTGGTCAGGACACGTGGGGTGGGCAGAGTTTTCTGCTGGTCCTCTGGGAAGGGGCTCCCACACTGGGACTGAGGCAAACTTGAGCCAGAAGGGTAATACTGCTGGTGTGCTTGGGTGTGGGACCTATTATAAGCAAGTAAGGCAGTCGTTGGCATTGTGCTTTACTGGAGGTATGTGGCTCTGTGTTTATGCAGAGGTACAGGGGAGGGAAAGGGTCCCAGCTAGCTCCTTTGTCCTTGGAGATGGATCTCTGGTGCTTGCTGCTCTCAGAGAAGCACTCCAAGGAGAGCAAATTATCTGTCTCCTGTGTGTCCCAAGTATTTTTCAGATCACTGTTCCTGTGCTATCTGGCTCCAGTTGCTCTTTGCCTGCCTTCTCTCCAGGAGCAGAACAGTGTCCTCTGGATCCCATCCCCCAGCCCAGCATAGTGGCTTGTAAAATTCTAGGTTTGGGACCCCTGAGTGATCAGTGGCTGAACATCTGCCTTCAGCTCAGGGAGTGATTCTGGGGTCTGAGATTGAGTTCTTCATGGGGCTCCCCGCAGAACTCCCCTCCCTCTGTGTCTCTACCTCTCTCTCTGTGTGTCTCTCATAATCAAGTAAATACAATATTTTTTAAAAACAAAAAATAATAACAAAACTCTAGATTTTAGGGACATGGTGTGGGCAAGGATCTTCACTGGTTTTCTGGGGCTGAGGGAGGTTTCAGACAGAAGGGCAGTCATGTCAAATCACAGGTGTGTGGGACTGAAGCATTTCTTCCCCACACCATGTCTCTACATTTCCCACCTTCTTCAGTGTACCTTCTTCTTGCTCTTCAGTTGTGGAGTTTGTTCTTTCTGTCTTCAGGTCCATACTAGGGTATTTAGGATGATTTGGTTGTTATCCACCTGTGGTAGAAGGATAAGAAAACCCTAGGGTCCTATATCATCATCATCTTAGCTCTTTCTCCACTTTCTTTGTTTTAAAAACAACAAACAACAACAACAACAACAACAACAACACCCTTAATTTCAGTGTTCATTCTATTGTTCCAATCTCCATTTCATTAATTTCTTCTGAATACTGTTACCTTCTTCCTTCTAACTTTGGTCTTAGATTGTTTCTTATTTTCTAGGTTCTTCTTTTTCCTTCTTGCCTTGCCTTTATTTTTATTTTTAGTATATTTTTAAATTTGATTTTGACTTGCCAACATATAGTATAACACTATACTCATCCTGTGATGTGCTCATCCTGTCCAGTACCCCCCCTCAGTCCCTAGGTTCTTGAGGTATAAAGTCAGGTTGCTTATTGATCTTCTCTTTAAAAAATTGGTATTTATTGCAGAAAAATTCTTTCCTAGAATTGTTTTTCTGCATTCCCTAGGTTTAGAATAGAAACATGCTTTATTGGTATTTCATTTGTTTAAACATATTTCCTATGTCCCTTATAAGTACTTTTTGGACTTACTGGTTGTTCAGGCAAATATTGTTGGTTTTCCACATACTTGTAAATTTCCTGGTCTATCTCCTGTTATTGATTTCTAATTTCATGGCTTTGTGGTCAGAAAAGGAGCTTCATATGATCTCAATCTCCTTAAATTTGCTGAGAATTGTCTTGTGGCCTCTCATACAAACTATTTTGGAGAATGTTCCATGCCAACGTGAAGAGAATGTGTATTCCACTATTGTTGAATGGATTGTTCTATAAATGTCTGCTAGGTCCACTGGGTCTACAGCATCTTTCAGATCCAAGCTTTTGTGTTTATGATCTCTGAATGACTTATGCATTTATTGGCAGCTTGGCTCACTGGCTTGTCTGCCTTCCTCCCTCCCTCCCTTCCCTCCCTCCCTCCCTCCCTCCCTCCCTCCCTCCCTCCTTCCCTTCCCCCTTCCCCGCTTCCCTCCCTCCCTCCCTCCCTCCCTCCCCCCCTTTCCATCCTCCCTCCCTTCCTCCCTCCTACCTCCCTCCCTTCCTCTCTCCCTCCCTTCCCTCCCTCCCCCTTCCTCCTTTCCCTCCCTCCCCTCCCTCCCTTCCCTCCCTCCTTCCCTTCCTTCTATCCTTTCTTTTTGATGGTCTCTCTCAGTTAAAATCTTTTTGTTTTGAGATACATCCATTTGCTTATTTTTCCTTCTGTTTACCCTGAGAAAACATTTTCTAAAAACATCGCTAAGATCAATGTCAAAGAGCTTAAAGTCTATGTTTCCTTGCGGAGTTTTATAGTTTTCAGTCTTACATTTATTTCTTAATCCATTTTTATTCTATTTTTGTGTATAGAGTAAGAAAATAGCCCAGTTTCATTCTTTTGCGTGCACCTCGCACTTTTCCCAATACCACTTAGAGAAGAAAGTATCTTTCTGAGCTGTATTTTCTTACCTCCTTTGCCATACATAAAATGATGATATAAGTGTGAACTAATTTCTGGGCTCTGTACTCTTGAGCTGTCTGTTTTTTGGGCCAGTATCATACTGCTACAATCACTATTAGTATTGCAGTATATATCCAAATCCAAGAGGGAGATACCTCCACGTTAGCTTTTCATTCTGAATATGGCTTTTCTACACATCCATGCCAGTACCTGTTTGTTCTTGTGGAGTTAATTTTAGGCTGTGGAAATTTAGGCAGGTGTGAGATGAAATTACTTTTTAAAAAAAAATTTAAATTCAATTGGCCAACATATAGTACATCAATAGTTTCAGATGTAGCTTTCAAGAATTCATCAGTTGTGTATAACATGCAGTGCTCATTACATCACGTGCCCATCACCCAGTTACCCTACCTCCCCCCCCCTTCATCTCCCCTACGGAACCCCTCAGTTTTCTTCTCAGGAATAAGAGTCTCTCATGGTCTGTCTTCCTCTCTGATTTTTCTCCATTCAGTTTCCTCTCCTCCAATAATCACTTGCAGTGTTTCTTATCTTCTGCATATGAGTGAAACCATATGATAACTGAGTGGTTATCACTGAATGACTATTTCACTTAGCATAATACCATACAGGTCCATCTACATCAGTGTAAGTGGGAGGTATTCATTCTTTCTGATGGAGGAGTACTATTCCATTATATACATCTACATATCACATATACACACTCTGACACACCACATCTTCTTTATCCATTCATCTGTCAATGGACATAATGGCTCCTTCCACAGTTTGGATTGTGAACATTGCTGCTATGAACACTGGGGTGCACGTGCCCCTTTGGATCACTACATCTGTATCTTTGGGGTAAATAAGTGGTAGTGCAATTGCTAGGTGGTAGGGTAGCTCATTTTTAACTTGAGTAATATCCACACTGCTCTCCAAGTGGCTGCACCAGCTTGCATTCCCACAAACAGTGCAAAAGGATTCCTTTCCCCACATTCTCTGCCACCATTTATTTTTCCCGTCTGTTGACTTCAGCCATTCTCACTGGTATAAAGTGGTGTATCTCTGTGCCTTTGATGTGTATTTCCCTGAAGGCAAGTGAAATGGAGCATTGTTTCATGTACCTGTTGGCCATTGTTTCTGTTGGCCATCTGTCGGTTGTTTGTTTGTTTGTTTGTTTGTTTTGCAGAAATGCCTGTTCCTGTCTTCTTCATTTCTGCCCATTTCCTGACTGGATTATTTGGTTCAGGGCTGTTGAGTTTGATAAGTACCTTTCTTCAGAATTTTATTTATTTATTCATATCACACACACACACAAACACAAACACACAGAGGGAGAGAGAGGGGCAGAGGGAGAGGGAGGCTCCATGCAGGGAGCCCAATGTGGGACTCAACCCTAGGACTCCTGGATCACTCCCTGAGCCAAAGGCAGATGCTCAACCACTGAGCCACCCAGGTGTCCCTAACAAGTTCTTTGTACATCTTGGATACTAGCCATCTATCTGATCTGTCATCTGCAAATAACTTCTCCCATCCTGTAGGTTACCTTTCAGTTTTGTTGACTGTTTCTGTTGTTGTGCAGAAGATTTTTATCTCGTTGAAATCCCAAAAGTTCATTTTTGCTATTGTTTCTCTTGGCTTTAGAGAGGTGTGTAGCAAGAAGTTGCTGTGGCTGAGGTCATAAAAGTTGCTGCCGCCTTATTAAAAAGAAGAGAGAGAAGACTCAAATTAATAAAATCATGAATGAGAAAGGAAGATCACTACCAACACCAAGGAAATACAAACAATTTTAAGAACATCGTATGAGCAGCTATATGCCAATAAATTAGTCAATCTAGAAGAAATGGATGCATTTCTGGAAAACCACAAACTACCGAAACTGGAACAGGAAGAAATAGAAAACCTGAACAGGCCAATAACCAGGGAGGAAATTGAAGCAGTCATCAAAAACCTCCCAACACACAAAACTCCAGGGCCAGACATCTTCCCTGGGAAATTCTATCAACATTGAAAGAAGAAACAACACCTATTCTACTAAAGCTGTTTGGAAAGATAGAAAGAGATGGAGTACTTCCAACTCATTCTATGAGGCCAACATCAACTTAACTCCAATACCAGACAAAGACAACAACATAAAGGAGAATTACAGACCAATATCCCTGATGAACATGGATGGAAAAATTCTCAACAAGATACTAGCCAATAGGATCCAACAATACATTAAGAAGATGATTCACCATGACCAAGTAGGATTTATCCCTGGGATGCAAGCTGGTTCAACAACTCGTAAAACAATCAATGTGATTGATCATATCAGCAAGAGAAAAAACAAGAAACATATGATCCTCTCAACAAAGATAAACTCAAAATGGATGATATATCTAAATGTGAGACAAGATCCCATCAGAATCCTAGAGGAGAACACAGGCAACACCCTTTTTGAACTTGGCCACAGCAACTTCTTGCAAGACACATCCATGAAGGCAAAAGAAACAAAAGCAAAAATGAATTATTGGGACTTCATCAAGAAGCTTTGGCACAGCAAAAGAAACAGTCCACAAATCTAAATGACAATCTACAGAAGGGGAGAAGATATCTGCAAATGACATATCAGATAAAGGGCCAGTATCCAAGATCTATAAAGAACTTATTAAACTCAACAGCAAAGAAACACACGATCCAATCATGAAATGGGCAAATGACATGTGAGGAAGACCTAGACATGGCCAAGAAGCACATGAGAAAATGCTCCACACCACTGGCCTTAAGGGAAATACAGATCAAAACCACAATGTGATACCACCTCACGCCAGTGAGAATGGGGAAAATTAACAAGGCAGGAAACCACAAATGTTGGAGAGGATGTGGAGAAAGGGGAACCCTCTTGCACTGTTGGTGGGAATGTGAGCTGGTGCAGCCACTCTGGAAAACTGTGTGGAGGTTCCTCAAAGAGTTAAAAATAGACCTGCCGTACGACTCAGCAATTGCACTGCTAGGGATTTACCACAAAGATACAGATGCAATGAAACACGGGGACACCTGCACCCCGATGTTTCTAGCAGCAATGTCCACAATAGCCAAACTGTGGAAGGAGCCTCGGTGTCCATCGAAAGATGAATGCATAAAGAAGATGTGGTCTATGTATACAATGGAATATTAATCTGCCATTAGAAACAACAAATTCCCACCATTTGCTTCTACATAATGGAACTGGAGGGTATTATGCTGAGTGAAATAATTCAATCGGAGAAGGACAAACATTATATGTTCTCATTCATTTGGGGAATATAAAAATAGTTTTCACTATTTCACTAAGGGAATAAAGGGGAAAGGAGAAAAATGAGTGGGAAATATCAGAAAGGGAGACAGAACATGAGAGACTACTAACACTACTAACACTGGGAAACGAACTAGGGGTGGTGGAAGGGGAGGTGGGTGGTGGGTGGGGGTGACTGGGTGATGGGCACTGAGGTGGGCAATTGATAGGATGAGCACCGGGTGTTTTTCTATATGTTGGCAAATTGAACACCAATAAAAAATAAATTTATATAAAAAATAAAAAGCGTTATGCCCTCGTTAAAATTTTTTTTATAAAGTTGTTGCCTCTGTTCTTCTCTAGGATTTTTTTTAAAGATTTTATTTTTTAAATTTTTATTTATTTATGATAGTCACAGAGAGTGAGAGAGAGAGAGGCAGAGACACAGGCAGAGGGAGAAGCAGGCTCCATGCACCGGGAGCCCGACGTGGGATTCGATCCCGGGTCTCCGGGATCGCGCCCTGGGCCAAAGGCAGGCGCCAAACCACTGCGCCACCCAGGGATCCCCTTCTCTAGGATTTTGATGGATTTCTGTCTCACATTTAGGTCTTTCAACCATTCTGAGGTTATCTTTGTGCCTGGTGTAAGAGAATGGTTCTTTTGCAAGTGGCTATCCAATTTCCCCAACACCATTTGTTCAATATTCTCTTTTTGGCATCATATATTCTTTCCTGCTTTGTCAAAGATGAGTTGGCCATAGAGTGAGGGTCCATTTCTGGGTTCTCTATTCTGTTCCACTGACCCATGTGTCTGTTTCTGTGCCACTACCCTACTGTCTGGATGATCACAGCTTTGTAATACAGCTTGAAGCCAGGCATTGTGATGCCACCAGCTTTGTTTTTCTTTTTCAACATTCCTCTGGCTATGTCAGGGTCTTTTCTGGTTCCATGTAAATCTTAGGATAATTTGTTCCAAGTCTGTGAAAAATGTCCATGGTATTTTGAAAAGGATGGCATTGAACGTGTAGATTGCTCTGAGCAGCACAGACCTTTTCACATTTGTTCTGCCAATCCGTAAGTGTGGAATGTTTTTCCATCTCTTTGCGTCATCCTCAATTTCTTTTAGAAGTGTTCTGTAGTTTTTAGGGGACCTTTGCCTCTTTATTTAGGTTTGTTCCTAGGTATCTAATGGGTTTTGGAGCAATTGTCAATGGGATCAATTCCTTAAAGTCTCTGACTTCTGTCTCATTGTTAATGTATGGAAATCCAAATGATTTCTGTGCATTGATTTTGTGTCCTGTCACTTTGCTGTATGAGTGCTAGCAGTTTTGGGGTGGAGTCCTATGGGTTTTCCATATGCTGTATCATGTTGTGTGCAAAGAGTGAGAGTTTGCTTCTTCTTTGCCCAACATGAATGTCTTTTATTTCTTTTTGTTGTCTGATTGCTGACTTGTCTGATTGTTGTCTGACTGGCTGAGACTTTTAGCACTATGTTGCACAACTGGGCTGAGAGTGGGCATCTCTGTCACGTTCCTGACCTTAGGGGAAAAGCTCTCAGTTTTTCCACTTTGAGAATAATACTTATGGTGGGCTTTTCATAGAGGGCTTCTATGATACTGAGGTATCCTCACACTGTGGAGAGTTTTGATCAAGAAATGATGCAGTACTTTGTCAAATACTTTTTCTGCATCAGTTGAGAGGATCCTATGGTTCTTGTCTTTCTCTTATTAATGTGAGTTATCACATTGACTTATTGTGAATACTGAACCACATCCTTACCCAGGAATGACTCCCATTTGCTCATGGTGAATAATCCTTGGAATGTTCTATTGGAGCCTATTGGCTAGTATCCTGGGGAGACTGTTGACGTCCATGTTCATCAGGGATATTGGTCTGTAATTCTCCTTCTTGATGGGGTCTTTGGTTTGAGTATCAAGGAAATGCTGGCCTCATAGAATGAGTTTGGAAATTTTCCTCCCATTTCTACTTTTTGAAACAGCTTCAGCAGAATAGGTATTACTTCTTCTTTAAATGTTGGTAGAATTCTCCTAGGAAGCCATCTGACCCTGGATTTTTGTTTCTTGGGAGTTTTCTGATGACTGTTTCGATTTCATTGCTGGTTATTGGCCTGTGCAGGGTTTCTATTTCTTCCTGTTTCAATTTTGGTAGTTTATAAGTTTCCAGGAATGCATCTATTTCTTCCAGATTGCTTATTTTGTTGGCATGTAGTTGCTCACAGTAGGTTCTTAAAATCATTTGTATTTCCTTGGTGTTGGTCACGATTGCTCCTCTTTCATTCATGATTTTATTAATTTGGGTCCTTTCTCTTTTCTTTTTGATTACTCTGGCTCAGCGTCTATCTATCTCATTAATTCTCTCAAAGAAGCATCTCCTGGTTGTGTTGATCTGGTTTCTATTTCACTCATTTCTGCTCTAATCTTGATTCTTTGTCTTCTCCTGTTTGGGTTAGGCTTTATTTGTTGTTCTTTCTTCAGCACAGGTAGGTGTAAGGTTAGCTTGTGTATTTGAGATTTTTCTAATTTTTTTGAGAGAGGCTTGTGTTGAAATGTGCTTCCGTCTTAGGGACGCCTCTGCTATATCCCAGAGGTTTTGTACAGTTGTGCTCTCATTCTCCTTAGTTTGTATGAATCTTTTTAATTCTTCTTTAATTTCCTGGCTAACCCATTCATTCTTTACTAGGATGGACTTTAACCTCCAAGTGTTTGTGTTCCTTCCAAATTTCCTCTTGTGATCAATTGAGTTAAAATTTCAAAACACTGTGGTCTGAAAATATGCAGGGAAAAATCCCAATCTTTTGGTATAATTTAGACCTGATTTGTGACCCAGTATTTGATCTATTCTGGAGAATATCCTGTGTGTATTCAGGAAGAATGTAAACTCTGCTGCATTAGAATGGAATGCTTTGTATCGATCTGTGAAGTCACCCCCCCCCCACCCCCCGCCGCCCACCTCCCCTTCCACCACCCCTAGTTCGTTTCCCAGGGTTAAGAGTCTTTCATGTTCTGTCTCCCTTTCTGATATTTCCCAGTTATTTTTTCTCCTTTCCCTTAAGGGACATTAATATTAACAATTTAGAGATTTAATAGCCTAACAGAAATTGAGGCGGACTTGGTGAAAAAGTCAAAAGTTTTTCAACCTGACTCTTGTTTTCCCTGGGAAATATGAGGGTCAGTATTTCATTCCATCTTCCTCAAGGTTGGAAACATGATTCACTTCACTTATTGAATATTTATTGTGCTAAGTAAGATTTTGAGGGATGGGAATATAGATGGCAATAAAAAGAGATAAAAGGCCTGAGCTTTATGATCTCACATTTTCTATAATGCCTTTGCTGTTATGAAGGGATGTAGGAGTGAGAATTAAAATAATCCATAACATTTTTAAGGTCAACAAAGGTACAGAGTAGTAGTATGTGTTATGTGAAAAGAAAGAAAAAAAAATTGGTATTATTTAGAGTGCAGTTAGTTAACATGACAGTGTAATATTGGTTTAAGGTGTACAATATATTGATTGAAATATTTTTTCAAGGGGTTGCCTGGGTGGCTGAGCGGTTTAGCGCCTGCCTTTGGCCCAGGGCGGGGGTCCTGGGGTCCAGGGATGGCGTCCCCCGTCGAGCTCCCTGCGGGGAGCCTGCATCTCCCTCTGCCTGTGTCTCTGCCTCTCTCTCTCTCTCTCTGTCTCTCTATTTCTCTCATGAATAAATAAAAACAAAATCTTTAAAAAAAGTAAAAAAATTTTTTTTTTCATAAGTGGATATGTACTTATGTTTAGATACATTAACTTTCATTGATTTAAAGGATTTAGTAACACAAAGTAGCAATATAAAATGGTGAGAGTAGCAATTACTGGCAGGCATTCAGATGCACCTGGGGAAAATGTTAATTACGTTTTCTAGCAAAATGAATTAATAATAGAAATGAAATGTTTCATTTACGCACGTACATGAAAATTCACAATGTTTACCCATACTGTTTATTGTGGTCCTAATAGAGGTTAATTTAAATAACAAAATTACCAGGACTTCGAGAACACACATAAAAGCTAATCAGAATAATTCTTTTTTTTTTTTTTTTTTTAAGGGTGAAGGAGTTTATATCTTTAATTAAGCTGCGAGATGGTAATTGTTCCCTGTATCATCACTGATAACTTCGTTAGATACTGTCTAAGAAAGCAGTGGATGGAGAGGCTGAAGCATTAGGATATGCAATTGATTCATTTCTGTTCCACTACATTTCTGTTCTGTTTCTGGTCATTTAAATAAGTCAGTGCGAGGGGGATCCCTGGGTGGCTCGGTGGCTGAGCGTCTGCCTTCGGCCCAGGGCGTGATCCTGGAGTCCCGGATCGAGTCCCCCATCAGGCTCCCTGCGTGGGGCCTCCTTCTCCCTGCTCCTGTGTCTCTGCCTCTCTGTCCATGTCTATCATAAATAAACAAATCTTTAAAAATAATAAATAAGTAAATGTGTACATTTGGGGGCTCAGTAATGTACCCCAAGGTGCTTTCCTTTTTTTCCCCCCAAGACTAATGATCTGGTAATTGTAGGCTATGTTTCCATAGACATGGCTATAGCGCCTCTCTCTTACCCCTTGCAGTGCCCAGGATAAAACTTTGCTTACCATCCGTCGGTCATAATGGGATTTTAGACTCCCGTCATTTCCGGTGGAGACCGGTTGAAGTCTCGCATCGCGAGACCGTGGGGCCGT
Organism: Canis lupus baileyi; assembly: GCF_048164855.1. NCBI lineage: Eukaryota > Metazoa > Chordata > Mammalia > Carnivora > Canidae > Canis > Canis lupus. Next base: position 93,331 of record NW_027326476.1, read on the forward strand.
GGGGTAGTCCACCGGCGGTCGTTGCTGAGGTAGTTTTCCATCTTTTAGAGAGGCAAGTACTTTGCGCCCCAGCATCCAAAATGTGTAAATTATTACTAGTTCGTTATGCCTTAATCTTGAGAGTAACTTGTTGGTATTTTAGGTCACAGTGGTTAACAGGCTTCTGTCGTTGGCTTTGTAAGTGACTCTTTAAGAATGTGAATATTTATTTTCTTTATTGACCTTGCTTCCATCTTTTCGTTTTCGAGTGAACATCCTATTTTTCTCAGCCTTTCTCCTTTCCGTTTTTCTTTGCCTCTCTCTCTATATTGTGCGCCTTTTCAAGTTTGTTTTTCATTATATCTGATTTGAGCGTGTCTTCGACTCTTAGTTTGCCCGTCCATGCTGTGCCTTTAGTGCAGTTTATACGGGTATTTCACTTTGTATTTCTTAGGTTTCCACAGTTTGGTGTGGTTTCTCTCATATTTACACAAGTTGTTACTTTTATTTGTACATTTTGGTTTTTTATTTATTTATTTATTTATTTTTATGATAGTCACACAGAGAGAGAGAGAGAGGCAGAGACACAGGCAGAGGGAGAAGCAGGCTCCATGCACCGGGAGCCCGACGTGGGACTCGATCCCGGGTCTCCAGGATCGCGCCCTGGGCCAAAGGCAGGCGCCAAACCGCTGCGCCACCTGCGCCACCCAGGGATCCCCATTTTGGTTTTCTTTTTAATCCAGTTTTAAATCTCTGACTTTTTATGTACCCATTTTTTTTTTTTTTATGTTCATCTGTTTCCATTTTTCGATGTCCTGTTTTTTATTTTAATGCTTTTATGTGGTAATCATCACTGGTTTCTTTCTGTTGATGTCATTTAGTTTGTTCATATACGTGTCCTCTCCAGTTCTTGAAGTACTTTGTTTTTCCCTACTTCTATTCTTTCCCTACTTCTATGTTAGGGAAAAGAGTTCTACAAATATAGAATGTTTACCTTGTGTCTCTGTATCTTCATGACACAAGTACTATTTTATTTGTTTTTTTGACTTTTCATATTTTTATCCCTCAGAAATATAGCCTGCATTTCATTCTCTGAGTCTTTTGTCTTTTCATTTTCTTTGTGTTAATGTCTTTATTTCTTCATGCCTGCTTTTAAAAATGTCTTGTTGAGCTTCTCGTACATTGCACGTTTGTTAGCGTCCACCATTGCTTCCCTCTCTTCCCCTGAATTTCTCTCGTGTTTATCCATATATTCATTTCTATCATAGTTTCTTTATGCCTTTCTCATTATGTGAGTAAATATTCTTTGCCTGATTCTTTTTTCTCTTTGGTTTTTCCCCACCATATTGTACAACCCCCTTTCTTACTGCTTCTACTGGTTTCCCGCCTTTAAACCCTTACTAGATGCAACTTTCTGCCCATGCATCAGTTTTTACTATTTTCTCATTTTCCATCTTATCTCTCAGACTTGCCATATTTTCTGCACCTTTATGATGAATATTTCATGAGAGTCCAGAGCGTTGTGTCTTTTGTGTACCCCTATATCTCATGTGTTCCAAACACCTGAATGGTACACAATAAATAAAAATCTTGTGCTCTGCCTTTCCTGACTTTCTATACTTCATTTCTTCTTGTCTGTTTAATATTTTTTAGCCATTCCTATGGTTTGTCTTTGTCTCTTTTCCTCTCAGGGTAGCTCTTTGTTGCAACAGGTTCTGAAATTTACATTTATGGGTGCCTTGCACTTTTCTTTCTTTCTGAGTCTGTTTCCATTTTCTGTCTGGAGTTTCTTTTATTTATGTATTTATTTTTTATGTATTTATTTATTTTTACCTTTTTACTTCCCGTTTTCTCTTGTTCTCTGATCTTTGTTCTTTCCTTGGCATATATGCCCTCTACACGTTACTCTAAAAAATATTCAGGATTATTTTCTCATTTACTACTACATTACCACTTCTTGTTTCAGTTTTCTTTTTCTTCTTCTTCTTCCTTTTTTTTTTTTTTTTTTGACTTTGCTCTTGATTATTTTTCTCTCTTGTTTAGATGGTTATTCATTTTTTCACACTGAGACCCTGGGGTAACAACCAGAGCCAAAGGCAGATACTTAACTGAGCATCCAAGTTGCTGTTATCTCCTGCTGTTCCTAAATTTCCTTCCTTAAGTCAGACTTCTTAAATCCAGCAGACAAAATTATAAACTGGAATTTTTATTTATTTATTTTTTACAGGACTTAATGTGAACATGGCTGAGGAAGACTCATTCTCATCATCTGCTACTACCTCTCAGGAACAAGAACAACTTGAAAACAGAAACTTGATAGTTCCCTCTGTGGCTGCAGACCATCACACAGATGACTTGACTGAAGCCTCCACAACTCTGTCTGGTTTTGCCGGTGTCAAGCTTGGCACAGGCTCTGTCAAGAAATTAGTAATCAGAAACTTTAAAGGTAACATAATGATCATTTTATAAAGATTTCAGTTTTAGCTCCACATTTCCTATTGCTGCTTTTTGATTTTTGAATTCTGAGAGATAAAGTTTTATTTTTTGTGGCACAGGTAAATTTTAGAAGATTTAGGAACATTGCTTTCCCAGCCACGATATAATCGTAACCCGTGACCTTTGGAAATTTGCTCCGTGCTTCACTTTTTTGTTTCCCTCTAAAATACATTTTCAGTTCTCTCTTAGATTTTGAAATACATTCTAGACTTCCAAACCTTTGTAGATTAGTTTCCCATCTTTTTAGTGACTAGATCTGTGTTATAGTGAAAAGTGGTCTTACACAGATAGTCAAAAAAGCAACAATTTAATTATTTGCTGACATAAAATATGTGGTAAAAATAATACACTTGGATGTGAATAATAAAATAATAAATAAGATCTAGTAGTAAGAATAAATGGATTTTATGCATTTAAAAATTTTTGAGAAGGGCAGCCCCGGTGGCTAGGCCGTTTGGCACCGCCTTCAGCCCAGGGTGGGATCCTGGAGACCCAGGATGGAGTCCCATGTCGGGCACCCTGCATGGAGCCTACTTCTCCTTCTGCCTTCGTCTCTGCCTCTCTCTCTCTTTCTCTCTCTCTCTCATGAATGAATAAATAAAATCTTTAAAAAGAATAAAAATAAAAAAATAAAATTTTTGAGGAAATATTAATATAAAAATTAGAGACTCAACAATTACTGAATCAAGTTTTTTCACGTAAGGTTTTTAAAAGTAAATCCTTACATTTGTATTTTTTTATTTTATTTATTTTTTAAGGATTTATTTATTTATGAGAGAGAGAGAGAGAGCGAGAGAGAGAGAGAGAGGCAGAGACACAGGAGGAGGGAGAAGCAGGCTACATGCCAGGAGCCCGACACGGGACTTGATCCCGGGACTCCAGGATCATGCCCTGGGCCAAAGGCAGGCACCAAAGTGCTGAGCCACCCAGGGATCCCCACATTTGTATTTTAAAAACCAACATTTTTGATATCCCATTAGGTTTCTCATTGTTTATACAGTTTAAAGGATGTATTCCAGCCTTGTTACTATCTTTAACTGTGAGGAATTTTGTTTGTTTAGAAATTCTCATATTCACTTCTTGTCTGCTTACAAAGTACAACTCTTGATTGTAGGGAAAATCTCAAATATTACAGAATTTCTGTAGAACACCCCACATTCTGTAGAACTTTTCAAAAATGTTTTTAATATTTTGCCCCCTAGTGGTTTTCTGTTTTATCTGTCTAGAACCTAGTGCATGCTACTAGGTGTATTACGCAGAAGTTTGACTTTCAGTTGTTGCAACTGTAAAAAAGCAATCTTTAGGAATATTTCAAATAACATGAATTCATATTATATTCATGCGTCGTTGAATGAATGAAAATTAGGACTTCCAATATCTTTTGGTATATTTCAATATTTGTAGGATAAATTTCAGCAACTGAAATGCCTTGGTCTATACCTCTTGTTTTCGTTTTTTTTTTGTTTTGTTTTCGTTTTTTAGTCGGTATTAGTCGATATTAGTAATTTGATCTGCTTTTTTTTCATAGTTAAGGTTTAGCTGTATTAAATATCTCTTAAAGTTATTTAAATAATTTTGACTAATTTCACATTCCTACATGAAGGATTTAAAAAATATGCCTTTCTGTTTCACATTTTTAACACTAAAAACAAATTTAGAAAATACTCTAGTGCATTGGGTTGGAAGATTGAAATAGTATTCTACTGTTTTGAGTATCATCATACGGACTTTTGATTTTTTTGCTGACTTTTTTATATGAACTTGTAGATTTGAAGCAACACTTCCTCTTCTTTTCTCATGATATAATTAATAATGGTTTTTAGGCTTTTAAAATAACTCATTCTTTCAGGGGAAATTTTGTATAATAGTAAATTTCTTGAGAGTGAATGTGATGATTAAAAACAAAGCAAAACAAAACAAAACAAAACCTGAGGCACTCGGGTGGCTCAGTCAGATGGATGACCGACTTTTGATGTCATCTCAAGTCTTGGTCTCAGGGTCTTCAGTTCAGGCCTTCATTGGGCTCCATGCTGAGTGTGTAGACTCTCTTTTATTAGTTCTGCGCTTATATTTTTACTGAGGTGAAATTCACTTTACACAAAATTAGACTTTAACTGCTTTAAAATGGACACTTGTGGGTTTAGTAAATGACAATATTATGTAACTACCACCTGAGTCTAAACCTGAGACATTCTTTTAAATATTTTATTTATTTGAGGTAGGGGAAGGGAGATACCAAGAGAATGAATGAAAGAGTGAGTAAGGGGAGGGGCAGAGAGCGAGAGAGAAGCAGACTGGATTCTCAGCATGCTTGAGTGGGGCTCAATCCCAGGACCCTGAGATCATGACCTGAACTAAAACCAGGAGTCGGATGTTTAACTGACTGAGTCAACCAGACATCCCGGATTCTGAACTAAGTAATTTTAATCATTCTCATTTAGTCCTTTGTAATCACCTCAAACTGAAGCCCCATAAGCATAAACATTATCGTTTCCCTGCCCCTTCCTTTTGCTTTCCTATCTCCTCTCTACCAGATGGTCAGCAGTTTGCTTTCTGTCTCTATGGAATTACATATTCTGGATGTTTCATATAAATGAAATCATTCTGTAAGTGTCTGGCTTCTTTCACATAGTATAGTGCTTTTGGAGTTCATTCATGTTGTGTGGCATGTGTGATAGCTTCATTTTTATGGGCTAAATAAAACTCCATTGTATGGACATTCATGCTGCTATGAACATTTATGTCTAATATTTGTATGAATGCCTGGTTTTAATTCTCTGGCTGTATAGCAAGAAGGGAATTGTGAGGTTACATGGTAATTTTGTGTTTAACTAATTGAAAAACTGCTAAGGTTTCCCACAATTTTATATTCCCACCAGAAATGTACAAGTGCTCCGATATATCTACCTTCTCTCAAAAACTTGTCGTATGCTTCCTAGTAGGTGTAAAGTGGTTTATCATAATTTTACCTACATTTATCTATTTACTTATATTGACTGAGTTTTCATATGCTACTTGGCCATTTGTATAAATTCTTGAAAATGTCTCTTCACATTCTTTGCCTAGTTATTAATTGCATTTATCTTTTTTTGTAGTTGAATTGCAAGAGTTTTTATTCTAGGTGCTTGATACTTATCGGTTGTATGGTTAGCAAATATTTTCTCATATCCTCAGGGTTGTATTTTTGCTTTCTTGGTTTTTCATTTGGTGCACAAAAATTTTTACATTTTAGAGTAATGAGCTCCAAGAAATTTTCTTTTGTTGCTTATACTGTGGTGTCAAGAATGAATCTATTGCAAGATCCAGGATTATGAATATTTATCCCTATATTTTGTACCAAAATTTTGATAGATTTTTCTTTCATATCTATAGTCAGGCCTTTGATTTTGAATTATGTTTTGAATATGTTAGGTAGCAGTCTGTCTTCATTTCTTTAAATGTAGATATCTCGTTGTCCTAGTGTTATTTATTGGAGAGACACATTTTTACCTGCTCAGTGGTCTCCACACACCTGTTTAAAATAAATTTGTTTTAAGTGTATGATGATGTTACATTTCATCATTTGGACACCGTTAGTATTTGGCCATTGTCTCCTAAACATTTGATTCATAATCTTTTGTTTATTTATTAGATAAACCCTTGATACTGGAAAACTACACTGAAGAGGCATGGCAAAAACTAAAAGAAGCTGTGCAGGCTATCCAGAACAATACCTCTGTTCAGTACAGCTTGGAAGAACTCTATCAGGTGTGTGTTATTTTGGGATATATAAATACTCATTACTAGTAATGGAGACAGGACATATATTAGTAATTGTATTATATTTGCTTGCATCTATTTTATCATTATGCATTATAATCAGAGAATCCATCGAAGATTGCAATCATGAAGTTCAGTTTCTGAATTTATAATTGGTAGATTTATTTAGCTGCAGTTATGCTGTGTACACTCTGCTTTATGTATATTCTTATTCTTTGGTTATTTTAATTCAGTTTAATTTAGCAAGATTTTGTGTAAGTTTCTCTTGCTTTAAAAATAATCTAGAATGGCTTTTTATTAAAATTGGAGAGAAATGCATCGAATGACGAATGAACGTCAAGACTATCCAGGACCTTGTAAGTAGTTTACCCCATAAATAGATATTAGAAAGATAACTACATTGTTGAATACCAGTAGTTCTTTCTTTGTTTTATGTAGCATATTTACCTTTTTTCTCCATACAACTTTACATTAGCCCCCCCCCAAAAAATATTTCTCAAAGGAATACAGTAGAATTTTGGAGCTGTTATTCAGACTAATTTTTTTAACTTGATTTACTCTTTTATAACAACATAATCACTATTCATTTCCTTCTTTTTGTTACGATCCTAGCTTCATTCTTTGTGTTTTCTGGACTCTTACAAATTACAAGCTGTTAGCATTTTTTGGTTAGTTTTCCTTTTTACTCAAATCATCTGTTTTATAGGTAGTTGTATACCTTGATCTCATGTTTTAAATTCTCCTATGTGCACAATTTGAAATGCTGAACCTCAGTTCTTTTATATGAATACTTTAATCCACACTATCAGCTGATAGTCCTGATAAAAGCATTTGGCAGGAGATTCTATTCTTTCAGGCCTCAGTTTTCTCATATTTTAAAGTGCTAATAATAACACTGTAGTATTTAGAGCACAGTGTAATTTTGTTAGGTATAAGATGATGTATGATTGAGATAAATCATTTGAAACAGTATCTAATAGAGAGCACCTAAGTAATTTTGAAGCAGTCACTCTTTTTTCTCTAGCTCCTCCTTTGGACACGTGGAATAGTTTTACACTCATATATGCCTTCTGTATATTATATGTACAGTCAGAAAATTATCCTTTTAGAGATATATGTGTATATTTTATAAATAGGATATTACTTATTCTCAATAAGTCTTGTACACTTAAGTATTTGTACTTACTCTCTTGAATGTGAAGTTTTTGTAGTATACATATTCTTTTATCCTTTTTTTATTACAGTGAAACAAACATAAGATATTATCATTTTAGGTTTACGTTTCAGTGACATCAAGTACATTCACTGTGTTGTGCCATTACTAGCACTACCCTAGTTCAAGGACTTTTTTCATTCCCCAGAGGGGAAGCCCATGCCCATTAAGGATTCAGTCTCCATTCCCACCTCACCCGTCTTCTCAATTTCTTTTCTATATGTAGAGAGTTACCTAATCTTGGTATTTTGAATAGTGGGAATTATGCAACAGGCAAGCTTTTGGAACTACCTTTTTTCACACAGTATATATTTTCAAGGTTTGTTTATATTGTATCATGTTATACTACTTCATTCCTCTTATAGATAGGTAAATAACATTTCATTATGTGATACACCACATCTTTTTTACGAGTAATGAACATTTGAATTGTGGGTTGTTGTGAATAAGTCTTCTGTGAGCATTTGCGTGTAAAATTTTCTTTGACTGCTGGCTTTCAATTATTTTGGTTTTATATGGTGAAATGGAAGTGCTAAATCATGACACAGTTCTATACTTAAGTTTTTGAAGTATGGTCTAATTGTTTTTCACAGTGGCTGTCCCATAGTACTTTCCTGTACATTCTCTGTGAGGGAATGTACAGGATCCAGTTTTTCCACATCGTCCCTAACACTTGTTATTTTACATTTTTTCACTGTAGACATCCTAGCAGACATGGAGTGGTACTCATTGTGATTTGCATTTTCTGAATGACAGTGACATGAAACATCTGTCTTCTCCTGAGCTTGTCTCCTTGTGTGTGTCCTTTGAAGATTGTTTGAAAATGTGTTTTTCAAGTCTGCCTTTTATTAAACTGTATTTGTCATTTTGTTAAATTGTATGAGCTCTTGATATATTCTGGATGCTAGACTTTAAGATATATTGTTTGCAAGTATTTTTTTTTTTTTACCATTCTCTGGATTGTCTTTCTACTGTTTATGAGAAGAGATTTTTGAAAGTGAAATTTACATAACAAAAAATTAACTTTTTCTCGTTTCAGAAGAAGTAAAATTTAGTGATTCATCACTTATATGTAGTGTTCCTTCCATCACATGCCCTCCTTAATGCCCATTACCCAGTTCCCTTATCGTCCCACCTCTCTCCCCTCCAGCAACCCTCAGTTTGTTTCCCAGAGTTAGGAGTCTCTCGTGATTTGTCTTCCTCTCTATTTTTATCTTATTTCCTCTTCCCTTCCCCAGTATTGACCAGTTTTGTTTCTTAAATTCCACATAAGTGAAATAAATGGAATTTGTTTTTCTCTAACCTGTTTCACTTTGTATAATACTCTTTAGTTCCATCCACATGATTGCAAATGGCAAGATTTCATTCTTTTTGATAGGAATAATATTCCATTACAGGTATACATCGCTTCTTCTTTGTCTTTTCATCTGTTGGCGTACATTTGGGTTCTCTCTGTAGTTTGGGTAGTGTTGATAATGCTGCTGTAAAGATTGGGGTGCATGTGTGCCTTTTCAAATCAGCATTTTTGTATTCTTTGGATAAATGCTTAAGAGTGCAGTTGCTAGGTCATATGGTAGCTCTCTTTTTAACTTCTTGAGAAACCTCCATACTGTTTGCAGCAGTTTGCATTCCCACCAGCAGTGTAAGAGGGTTCCCCTTTCTCCACACCTATGTCAGGACCTGTGGTTTCCCGTGTTGTTCGTTTTAGCCATCCTTACCATTGTGTTTTTGATTTGTATTCCCTGATGCTGGAGTGACGTTTAGAATCTTTCCATATGTCTGTTGGCCATTTGTGTTTCTTTCTTGGATAAATGTCTTCTTCTATCTGTTTCTTACTTAACTGGATTGTTTATATTTGAGGTGTTGATTTTGTGCAGTTGTTTATAGATTCTGGATACTAACATTTTTACTGGTATATAGCGTATTTATAATGTTGTATTGGATAAGCAGTATCTTACTAAATTTAATTTTTATCACCCAGATGGAAATTAAACAGTTACATTTCAATTTTTATTCCCCACCTGTGGCCAACACTGATTTGGTTTCAATTTTTTAATTTCATTTTTAAGGATTATCTTGTTCAGGATATTTCATATAAATGCAGTTAAATAGTATGTCTCTCATGTCAGTTTTCTTTCAGTTGGCATTATGTTTTTAAGATTCAGCTATGTTGTGGCATGTACCTATACATCATACAGTATACATCATACATATACAGTATACATCATACTTTATTAGACTGAATAATAATTCATAATATGGATGTGCCAGAATTTATTTACTCACTCATCTCTTGATAGAGCTATGATCCCATTTTTGATTGTTGTAAATAGTGCTTTTATGAACACAAATGTACGTGTACTTGTTTGAGTGGGGTTCTCAATTCATTTGTGTATACCTAAAGGAGAATTGAGAAATCATGTGATAATTCCATGTTTAACTTGTTTAGAAGCCGCAACATTTGTTCCTCAGTAGATGTACCACTTTACATGGTATTGTCCATATATATGAAGGTTTTAATTTCTCCACACCCTTTTCAACACTTTTTTTTTTAGTTCTGTTGATAATAGTCATCAGAGTGGATTTTAAGTAGTTCACACTGAAGTTTGATTTACATTTCGCAAATGACTAATGATGTTCAATATGTTTATATAGGCTTGGGATATTTGTATATTTGATTTTTTTGAGAAATGTCTATTAAGTACTTATATTAATAATATCACCTTAATAAAAAATGAAGTACTTAATAGACATTAAATTTAACATAACAAAATTTCCCATTTAAAAATATGCAGTTGGTTTCAGCTCAGTCATAATCTCAACGTTCTGAGACATTGGGCTCTGGCTCAGGGCAGAATCTGTTGAGGATTCTCTTCCTCCTCTTCTACTTTCCACCCTCTTTGCCTGTCCTTCTTCCATTGCACATGCTGTTTAGATCTGGGTTCCATTCATATATACTGTTAGAAAAAGTTCCAACTTTGCTTACATGTGGTATCAATTCATTTAACCGATTATTCTCTTCTTGTTGAGTGGTATTAGTATCCTTGCCAAGTACCAGTGGAATTATGGATGTATGTGTGTATTTATAGTGTATTTCTGGTTTTTTTAGCTGTATGCCTGTCCTTATTCCAAAATTATACTCTTTTGATTATGCTAGGCTTTATCATAGCCTAGGCTTTATTGCTTTTCCTATTTCCCCAGACTCCTCCTCAGATAATTCTAATTGGCCTTAATTTCATGTTTGCTGATTTTAACTTCAGCTGTTATTTTCAGCTTTGGGTTTTTGCTTGTTCTTATGATATATTTTTATTGAAATTCTCCATTCATTGAGACGTGATTTAGCTTGTTTCCTTTGGGATTTTTTTTGGCCAAAATATAAAAGTCATTTTAGCATATGATAAAATGTATTGATTGTGGTAAGTCCAAGTCTTTGCTCCCTTGTGGGTAGCTTTCGTTAATTTCTGTATTCATAGAATGGGCCATATTTTCTTTTTCTTAAGATTTTAAATATTTATGCATGAGCGACAGAGAGAGAGAGAGAGGGGGGGGGGGGGGCAGAGACACAGATAGAGGGAGAAGCAGGCTCCATGCAGGGAGCCCGACCTGGGACCCAATCCTGGAAGCCTCCACCGAAGCCGCCCCCGCCCCCGCCCCTCCCCCGCCCCCGCCCCTCCCCTCCCCTCCCGGGGCCGCGCAGCCCCCTATGCGCGGAGCCTCCGCCTGAGCCGCGCAGAGCCCCCGCCTGAGCGGCCGCCTGAGCGGCTGCCTGTGCTGCTTCCGGGCCGCGCAGCCGCCTCCGCGGAGCCTCCGCCCGAGCCCCTCCGACCTGCTCCCGGGTCCAGCCATGCGCGCGCTGCAGCCCTTTAGGGAGCTCGGCCACGGGTTGTGGGGCTCTCCCCGGGGCTCAGGTGTCTGTTAGTGTCCCAGGGAGCCTGAGGGCATCCCCGCCCTCCAGGGATCCTGCTCTAACGCCCGGGAAGATTGTTGAAGCTCCTGCTTCTCCAGGCGGGGCTTTCCTGTCCTGGGGACACTCACCCCGGCCTTAGCCCGGCTCCTCGAGGGGCTCCTCCCCCTCGGATGCCTATGGTTTCTTTAACCCCCTCCTCCCCCCCTCCCCCCCCACCCCCCGCGTCTTCCTACCTTGATAGAAGCGTGAACTCTTCTCACTGTATCATTCCGACAGTTCTGTCTAAATCTCAGGCCGAATTCGTAGATTTTCAGGACTTGAAGGTTATCTAGGTAATTTGGTGGGGACAGGTGACTTGAGGACTCTACTCTTCCGCCATCTTGCCCCATGCCCCCACAATTTTTTTTAAAGTTTTAAAAAATTAAGTTTTGGTTAATTATCATACAGTGAAATATTGGTTTCTGGAGTAGAATTCAATGATCCATCACTTAAATACACCAGTGCCCCTCACATCAAGTGCTGTCCTTAATGGCTATCAGTCATCCAGCCCATTGCCACCCATCTCCTTCCATCAACTCTCAGTTTTTTCTTTATTACTAAGAGTCTCTTATTGCGGTTTCCCTCTTACCTTTTGCCCCATCCCGCCCCCCCCCGCCCCCCCCCCCCCGTCTTCATATGTTTTGTTTCCCAAGTTCTACATGAGTGACATCATATGATATTTGTCTTTCTCTGAAGTTATTTCACTTAGCATAGTGTGTTCTAGTTCCATCCACATAGTTGCAAATGGCAAGATTTCATGTTGTGATGACTAAGTAATATTCTATTGTAAATACACCAGTTTATCCACTCAACAGTCCATGCACTTTTGGACCATCTCCATAGTTGTGCTCTTTCCATAGCTTGGCTTTTGTTGATAATACATCAGAACGCAGGTACCTCTTAAAATTTGTATTATTGTACCTTTGGGTAATAGTGCAGTTGCTGGGTCACAGGTTAGTTCTATTTATAACTTTTGAGGACCCTTCATCGTATTTTCCAGAGTGCCTGCACCAGTTTGCATTCTTACCAACAGCATAAGAGAGTTCCTGGTTCCCAAATCCTTGCCAGCCCCTATTATTTCTTGTGTTAATTTTAGCCATTGTGACAGGTATGAGGAGCTGTCTCATTGTAGTTTTGATTTGTATTCCCTGTTAATGAGTGATGTTGATTGTCTTTTGATTTGTCTGCTATCCATCTAGGCATCTTCTACTCAGTTCTTCTTCTTCTTTTTTTTTTTTTTGCAAAGTTATTGAATTTATTGTGAGGGACATTAAAGAAATTTCCATATATCATAGAAACAGTTTACCCTTTCATGGCTTCATTTTCTTTCTTTTTTGATTTTTTTAATAATAAATTTATTTTCTGTTGGTGTTCAATTTGCCAACATACAAAATGACACTCATCCCGTCATTGACCCCCTCAGTGCCCGCCACACATTCACCCCCACCCACAGCCCTCCTCCCGTTCCACCACCCCTAGTTCGTTTCCCAAAGTTAGGAGTCTTCATGTTCTGTCTCCCTTTCTGATATTTCCTACCCATTTCTTCTCCCTTCCGTTCTATTCCCTTTCACTATTCTTTATATTCCCCAAATGAATGACAACATATAATGTTTGTCCTTCTCTGATTGACTCATTTCACTCAGCATAATACCCTACAGTTCCATCCACGTTGAAGCAAATGATGCGTATTTGTCATTTCTAATGGCTGAGTAATATTCCATTGTATACATAAACCACATCTTCTTTATCGATTCATCTTTCGATGGACACTGAGGCTCCTTCCACGGTTCGGCTATTGTGGACATTGCTGCTAGAAATATCGGGGTATGGGTGTCCCGGTGTTGCATTGCATCTGTATCTTTGGGGTAAATCCCCAACAGTGCAATTGCTGGGTCGTCGGGCAGGTCTGTTTTTAACTCTTTGAGGAACCTCCACACAGTTTTCCAGAGTGGCTGCACCAGTTCACATTCCCACCAATAGTGTAAGAGGGTTCCCTTTTCTCCGCATCCTCTCCAACATTTGTGGTTTCCTGCCTTGTTAATTTTCCCCATTCTCACTGGTGTGAGGTGGTATCTCATTGTGGTTTTGATATGTAATTTCCCTGATGGCAAGTGATGCAGAGCACTTTTTTCATGTGCGTGTTGGCCATGTCTGTGTCTTCCTCTGTGAGATTTCTGTTCATGTCTTTTGCCCATTTCATGATTGGATTGTTTGTTTCCTTGGTGTTGAGTTTAATAAGTTCTTTATAGTTCTTGGAAACAGCCCTTTATCCGATCGGTCATTTGCAAATATCTTCTCCCATTCTGTAGGTTGTCTTTGAGGTTTGTTGACTGTATCCTTTACCGTGCCAAAGCTTCTTATCTTGATGAAGTCCCAATAGTTCATTTTTGCTTGTGTTTCTTTTGCCTTCCTGGATGTATTTTGCAAGAAGTTACTGTGGCCAAGTTCAAAAAGGGTGTTGCCTGTGTACTCCTCTAGGAGTTTGATGGAATCTTGTCTCACATTTAGATCTTTCATCCATTTTGAGTTGATCTTTGTGTAGGGTGTAAGAGAGTGGTCTAGTTTCATTCTTCTGCATGTGGATGTCTAATTTTCCCTGCACCATTTATTGAAGAGACTGTCTTTCTTCCCTTGGATAGTCTTTCCTCCTTTATCCAATATTAGTTGACCGTAAAGTTGAGGGTCCACTTCTGGATTCTCTATTCTGTTCCATTGATCTATGTGTCTGTTTTTGTGCCAGTACTTCACTGTCTTGATGACCGCAGCTTTGTAGTACAACCTGAAATCTGGCATTGTGATCTTGTTTTTTTAAAGCGTCCTCATACCCCGTATCTCTTATTGGATCATTTAATTCATTTACAGAGTAATTATTGAAAGATACGAATTTAGTGCCATTGTGTTACTGTAAAGTTGATGTTTCTGGTGATGTTCTCTGTTGCTAAGCTCTAGCCAGAAAGCATAAAGGCAAATTCCAGAGTCAAATACATTTATAGCTCTTTGAGAACAAAGTCTGTATTTACCCCCCACCATAACCAGTAAACTATACTGGATTAGATTTTCTAAACTATACTGGATTAGATTTTCACCGTGGTAAATGGGTTATGTTAATACCAAAAGGCGCTATTACTGAAATGTACCGGATTTTTTCTTCATTAAATGTTCCTTTAATTGTAAGGGTTTTGGTAAAATTCCAGAGCTCTGAAAAAAATTGGTTCTACGGTTTTGCTGACCTAATTTTTTCTTTAGAGTTTTTTTTTTTTTTTAATACCATGTTTGGTCACATCACTCTAGTGATGTGGGGTATATTTTAATATAAGCAAAATGGTTTATTTTATTGCTTATTGCAGGCATTTTAAGCCACACTTAATAAAAATAAAATAAAATTGGTTGTTGTTATTGTACGCATTATTTTAAATTCCTTTCTTAATTTTTAAATTTTAAACAAAGATTATTATCTTTTAAACATTCCCGAAGGTAAGATATAGGTTAACTTACTGTTTAGCCAACTAGTTTCATGGAATTATTTTAAATTTTAAAAAGTTAATTATGGTGAATGTCTGGGTACTTAGAATTACTGCTTACAACAGGCTTGTATATACTCACTTGGATGGAAGAATTTTAAGAACATTTTCTTCATATACTATAAATTTTGAGATTGTTTTTTATTATTTAATAGTCCTTAATATGTTAAACTGTTCCTATTCATTTACATATTCATAAGAAATAAGTTCATGATCACTAGCCAGTTTTATCAATAAACGCAGAAGAAGTGAGCTTGGTTATTTTCAACTTACGCATATATGTTTCTAATTTTTCAGAGTGTTAAAAACCTTTGCTCCTACAATTTATCTGCAAACTTATATAAGCAGTTGAAGCAGCTTTGTGAACAGCACATCAGAGCAGAAATTCATCCTTTTTTCCCCTTTGAGTTGTTTATCTTCTTTTGTCCAATTTTCTATATCGATATCTGAGTAAAAATACTAACTTGGCATACGGGGTTAATATTGTTTTTGTATTTTTATGTTCTGTTTAAAAATGAGGGGTGCTTGGACTTAATGGTTAGCATTATTCAGTTTTACCAAATGCTGTCTTTTAGTAGTCTTATCTTGCATTTGCAAGATCTCTGTTAGTTTTAGAATATAAACTTTTTCTTAACATTATCTCATATATTCTTTGGATACTGGCCCTTTTCTAAAGAAAATGGATAAATGCTGGCAAGATCATGCTAGACAAATGGTAGTATATAAAAACTGTACTTTTTAGCTAAAAGGACTACTATGGAATGTGTTAAGTGGTCTCTAAAAGAAAATCAAACAATATCGTTAACTCACACTATTTAAAAACATACTTGGAAATGCTTTTATGGTAGAAGTCTATTCTTAGTTCTTTAAGATTTGTTTTAGTTTATTGGTGTGCATAAAATTAGGAAGGGTTTTTTTAAGAGAGATATTATATTTTAGATATAGACAACTATAATATTTAACATAAATTTAAGATTAAAGAAGAGCTACAATATATATGCCAGATTTAGTCTCACTAAATAAATACTACTATAAATTAGTAATTGTCATTTGAGGTTTGAATATACAAGGGACTGTGCTATAAAGGCATTGGAGCTATAACAAAGGGAATTATACTAAATTAGGTAAATAGGCATTTTAAATATCTCAACGATATTTGAAAATGACATTTTCAAATGTATCAATGTTTCCATGTATATCTGAATATGAAAATATGCAAATTATGGCTGCTTTTTAATTTTGGCATGATAAAGTAAGTATAAGATAATATAATGTGTTAATACTCTTAGTATAAGTTTTGAATTTTTATTTAATGTGTAGAAGCAATGCTGTGAATTCAAATCTTCACTAATGAAAAGTGTATTTCTCAGTTTCGTACATAAAGATTAAAAGGTTTTGATGACTGCCTCATTTCCTCCCTGGTTATAGGCCTGTTCAGGTTTTCTGTTTCTTCCTGTTTCTGTACTTAGTGATTTTCCAGAAACGTGTCTATTTCTTCTAGATTTCCTAGTTTATTGGCACATAGCTGCTCATAAAATGTTTTTAAAATCATTTGTATTTCCTTGATATTGGTTGTGATCTCTCCTTTTTCATTCGTGACTGATTGTTTTTTTTATGGTTCTTTTACAAAACATCTCTTTGGGGGTATAATGTGATACACAATAAGGCACAGATACTTGACTATACAGTTCAATAAGTTTTGACATATATATCCTTGGTCATCCCTGCCTCTGAAACAGAACAGGAACTGAACATGGGTCCCCTCACTCTGAAAGAAAAATCTGTGGCTGCCTCCATTAAGAGAAGAAAGAGCTAATCTATGCTTCTTCTGTAGCTTACTACAGGCGATAGTAAGGGAAGGGAAGGGAAAGGGAAGGCGATATGAACTTTGATTGTTTAAATGAATTGCCCTTCATATTTGGTTGATTTAATTCTTTGTATTTGGAGTTAAGATCCATTCTCACTCATTTCCAGTTCTAACTCATGTCCTCGTTAGTCATACATGGCTACCATATCACAACTTTCTATTTTTCACCTTTATTTAAAAAACTGGCTGTGAGTTTTTTAAACTGGCTCAAAATCAAGGCTGTGAGCTTTGCAACTATCAGTGTCCTTTAATCTCCCACAGCACTGTCGCATGACAAGTTTCTCTGGACCTCATAATTAACTCTTCCTATAACAATTCGAAATATTTTGTGCAGAGTTCCAAGTGGAATCAGCAGAGAGGTGCTGTAAATGGTTTAAGTTAAAGCAAAAACACATATTTTCTAGAAACAGAATATCCATGAATACAATGATTGACAATGTTAAGGTTGTACAAGCACATTTTAAAATCTTATAAATGTAATTACATTATTTATAGTGACCGTAAAATTGCCACAAAAGTAAAAGTCTATAAAACCATATTGAGGATATCTTTGTGGTTTTGATCCTGATTAAAGGATGGTGTGTCAAGGAAAACATGCATGACTTGTATGTTAATTATTCCATGCGGTATTTAACCAGTCAGTTTGGAATATACTTTCTAGAAAATTCCTACTGCTTTACATAAAGTTCACATGTTATCACTTCTGTGCTGTTATCTCTTTATACCGCTCTGGTTTTCTCTTCTCTTTTAGTTTCTCCTGTTTATATAAATAAGGTTGTATTATACTTTAAAGGTGTGTTTAAATTATTAATGCTCTACTTATTCTTAGATTATAAATTCTTTAAAAAAATTTTTAGATATAATTGAGGCATAACATTGTGCAAGTATAAGATGTATGATGTGATAATATGATACATTTATATACTACAAAATGATTACCAGAGTGGCATTAACTAATTAATACCTTCATCACTTCACATAATTACTATTTGTTTTTTGTAGTAAGAGCATTTAAGGATCTATTCTCAGTACCTTTCAGATATTTTTCAAGTATATGGGTGATTAATTTTGATCACTAAGCTTTATATTAGACCCCCCCAATTTATTCATATTATAAGTGAAAGCTCATACTTTCACCAATTACTGTTTTAAATTTAAAACAATATGGGCAGCCCTGGTGGCGCAGCGGTTTAGCGCCGCCTGCAGCCCAGGGTGTGATCCTGGGACCCGGGATTGAGTCCCACATCAGGCTCCTTGCATGGAGCCTGCTTCTCCCTCTGCCTGTGTCTCTGTCTCTGTCTCTCTCTCTCTGTATCTCTCATGAATGAATACATACATACATACATACATACATAAATACATAAATAAATTAAATATTTAAAAAATAAATTTAAAATAATATAAAAACATTTCCTAACAAATTAACTTTTTATTATGAAATTAATATAACTAATACTTAGAGTTTCTCATTTGAATTTTCTAGTGCAGTATTACTAGATAACACACTAGTGAAAATTATTTGATTTCATCAATAATTTTTAAAAATATAGAGGGTACTTGACATAAGAATGTTTGAGAACTGCTGTTCTTGTATATGCTTACATTGCAGTTAATTTGTACATAACCAATGTATTCATAGTAAAAAATTCCCTTGGTACTTTGTCTTCAAATATAAAGCATAAGATTTTATATTTGTACGTAGATTTTGTCGTAGTGCATATTCCTGTTAATTCTTCTTATTTCTTTTTGTTTACTCTTTACAACTCTAGCTCTTAGTCTTCTAATCCTCTATAGTTTTTAAAAAGATTTGTTAAGCAAACTGTACTTCTTACTAATAACTAATATTTTAGCAGTTTTTACAAAGTGAGAATAATCTACGTGGATAAATTTTATTTATGTATCTCCATTAATCTTTACTATTTAAAAACTAGCAATGTGGAAAAAGGGTGATAAATTGGAAAGTTATCTTTCTGGAATAAATATGTTGCTGCCTATGTTTGATTTAAAGATTGATAGCAATGTTTATATATAATGTACTTTTCTTAAGAATTAAGATTTTATTAGATGAATAATAGTTTAACCCCAGAATCTTTCAGACGTAATGTTTTACCTTGTTTTATTTCTGACAGAGCATGATTAGGAACATCTTTCTGTTCCTAGATAGAACTTACGTTTTTCAAATTTCGATGTTGTCTTCCATTTGGTAAGGATTCAATCATTACTTGAAAAATTATTATGTGTGACTTATGATCACTTTTTTATCTCCTAACTGAAAGAAGACATAATAAGATGAATTTATAAACTTTCAAATATAATTTTGAAAACCCGTTTTTCTCTATGTGTATCATGAAACTTAGAAATGTTTAAAATCATGTTAGAGCGCATGGTAACATAGCTTATGGGATAATTTATTATAAAATTATATTACTCAGTGTTAATAATTGTTTAGGAGACATATTATTTCTAAGTTAATTCTAGATAATGAATCATATTTCATACTTATGATGGAAACACTGGGAAGTTGTAAATTGATACCAAATTATGCTAATGAAGGCTAAAAAATCTAAAGGCAAGTGTAACAGTTTTAGAGTCACCCTGAATTTTGATTTATTTTTTAAAAATTATGGAATTATGCATGTCATCCAGTTGTCTTTATATACTCTGAAATCTTACGTTTATTTTAGTTGACTTCAGACTATCAAAAGACAAAGTAGAAGAATTTAACCAACTGTAGATAGAGTTCAGCATCAAAGTATAATTTTTTGAACTATGGATAATGCATTATTACATCAAAGTATAATGGCAAAAAGACCCCTAGAATTTACAGTTTTAAAAATATATTTATTTAGATAGGTTTTTTTGTTGTTGTTTCAGGGACATGGGCCTTGAATTATTTAAATCATATATAATTCGTGATCAGAATGTTCAGAGTAGGACCATAGATGGAATTCTTCTGTTAATTGAAAAAGAAAGAAATGGTGAGATGATTGATAGATGTCTGATTCAGAGGCTTTTAAGTATGCTTTCTGATTTGCAGGTAAGTAATGCTTAACTTCTATTACTTTGCAGCTAATTTCTAATCTGGTATTCTAAATATCAGTTTTAACTGAGTTTTAAAAATATATTGCATTTTAGATTTACCAAGTATCATTTGAGAATAAATTCCTAGAAGAAACAAACAGGTTCTATGCAGCAGAGGGAAGGAAGCTGGTGCAAAAAAAAGAGGTATTTGAAGACAATTATAAACTCTAACGTTATCTGTAAAACAGATCATTAAATACTTGGTGGAGAACCATGTTTATAATTCCTATTTAAATGTTGACATACTTTTCTTGCTAATACTTATTTTTTTTCTCTTCTTGGGCATTTGCTAAAGGTTTGTCAATTTTGTTGACCTTTCAAAGAACCTGTTTTTGGTGTTCCTGATTTTTCTTTTTTCTATTGTTTTTCTCCTTTCTGTTTCACTAAATTCTCACAATTACTTTCTTTACTTGCTTCAGGTTTAGTTTGATCTTTTCCCACAGTCTTTATGCGGAAAATTAGGTTTAAAAACAACAGAAAGAGTTAGTTTATTGTTTTAAGATCTTTCTTTTTCCAGTGTAGCTATTTACAAATATAAGTTGCCCACTCAGCATATGTCAGCTGCAGTCCTTAAATTTTGGTATGTTCTAGGTTCATTTTTCACATGGTAAAGTATGTCCTACTTTCGCTCTTAAGAAATGTCTTGTTTAATTTCCTCATATTTGTGAATTTCTGAAATTTTCTTTTTCCCCCCATTTCCACTTCATTATAATAAATGAGCACATTTTGTATGATTTCATTCTTTTAAAATATTTTCACTTGTTTTGTGGTTTGATGGGGTCTTGCAGAATGTTCCTTATACACTTAAGAAGACCATGTATTGTATTATTCAGTGGTGTTTTGCAAATGTTTTGTTAGTTCTTGTTTGTTTAGTTTTGTTAAAGCCTTCTGTTTCTTTGCTGGTTCTGGTCTTAGCATTTTAGCCATTATTTATCTTATATATGATTTACATATATGTCATTGGCTTTTGAAGTCACCAACTGTTGTTGAATTTTCAGTTTCTCTTTTCATTTCTGACAGCCCTTTGCTTCCAGTATTGTATGGTTTTGTTTTAGTTATATTAAAATTTCAAGCCACAGTGTTTCCAGTTACAAATTAAACTCAGTTTTATAATTCTTGGTATTCTGGCCATATGGAAATGAACTGAGGATGTAGCTGGGTCTTAATCAAACTAAATTTATTTAGGCCAGACATGTTTTTGTTTGCTTGCTTGTTTTGTTTGTAACTTTTGTGCTTTAAGTCCTATAATTTTTAGACATAATAAGTTTAAAATATTCTTTTCAGATTCCTGGGTGTCTTTACCATATCAAGAATCTCCTAGAAGAAGAAGTAGACAGAGTTAGAGCCTACCTAAGCCTTAACACACAGTAAGAACATATATCGTATAATTACACATAGGATTATTATATGTTTTTTACGCTTTGAGATTGCAACTATTTAAACACATCAATAATTACCGTGGGATATGATGAAATTATAAATTTATTTCCCTTTTTGGCTAAGTTCTTCTCTCCCTCTTTTCTTCATTTGTATCAAAGTAATGAAAATTCCTGACAAATAGAAATTTCTTCATAAGTTTATTTTTCAAGTTTTTGATGAGCCAAAGTAAAGAAACTAAGTTTGGAAAATAGGTTGTTGATCTTTTTGAATTATAGATGAAAGAATGGTCTTTTTGTTAGATAGACATCTGCTATTATTTAATTTTCTCCAATTAAGTAATGATAATTATAACTCATCGTAGAAGTTCAGGGGAACCTGAGTGGCTCAAAGGTTGAATGTTGGCCTTTGGCTCAGGTCCTGGAATCGAGTCCCATGTTGGGCTCCCTGTGGGGAGCCTGTTTCTCCCCCTGCCTACATCTCCATGTCTCTCTGAATAAATGAATAAAATATTTTAAAATAAAATTAAATTGAATCAGGAGAAGTTTATGAATAAAATTCAGTCTTCCTGAAGACCATCAGTAGCAATTTTAATTTTATGGCATAAGTTATAGTGGGAACAAGAAATCAAGATTGATAACAGTAATATATGCACTAGCATTCTGGAAAGCAGTTTTATCACTCCAGTATGAGAATCTTTTAGTGATGTAAAACTTTATTTTTAAAACAGGAAGCTACTGATTGCTATTGTAGAAAAGCAACTTCTAGGTGAACATTTATCAGCAGTTCTTCAGAAAGGTAAACAAGTATAGATACGTTTAGCTAAATAGTATTAAGGAAAATAATTTTCAATTTTTAAGTAATTTTAATTTCTGTGTTCTGTGCGATGTCTTCCTTTAAAATGATACATAAAATGAAGGTATACATACATCTCAAAAACAGTAATGTGGTAAAGTTTTTTTGGCTGTTCTTAAAAATAGTCTTTAAAACATCTTCCTGATGTTTTAAAATTTTAGATTATAAGTGCTCTTGAGCACATGTTTTGCTTTACTTCTGGTATTTTCCCATTCTTCACATAAGGTTAACATTTGCTTAACATATACGTATTGAATGTTTACTTCTTGGTGCAAAACAAGTAGATTTGATACAGGGTGAATGCTTCTTTAGAAGCCTTTATTAAAGTGAGTGCATGTAAACTAAAATTTAACTATTTTTTTTGGACAAGAGAGATCTAACATAGAATAAGAACACAAATACTGAACCTTTTTTTCTGTTTGATGTAGTTTTGGAATATAAGTGAGGCTTGATATGGGGTAAGGTCTGGAGCCAATGACCAACAAAGAATTCTTGTGACATCTTTGGAGCAAAAATGGTGGCTTTATTAAAGCACTAGGACAGGACTCATAGGCAGAAAGAGCTGCTGCCCCAGGGTTGTGAGAGGTGGCTGACTATATACTATGTGTTTGGGACTATATACCGTGTGTTTGGGGTAGATAGGAAAAGGAGGTTTCAAAAGGATTTTTGTACGCTAAAGAGAACTTACCAAAGACCTTACCATTGCCAAGGTAAGGTTGTTTTTCCTTCTAGTAAAGCATTAACAGTTGGGAGCTTCCTTCTGGAAGCTAGGTTATTGTTAAGAATGCTTTTTCCTTGTTAAGTCACTAAGACTTCTGGTAAATGGAGGGAGACTCTTGTCTATAGGACTGTAATCTCTAAAAATTAACTATTTGCTCCTTCCTTCCCTTAGTTTTACGGCAGCCAGGAGTGCCTGAGAAATGTCAAACACATCCCATCTCTGAGGGGCAGGCAGGTCCTCTGTGGGGTGTCAGCTTGTGCTTTGACCTCAGCTAGATCTCCACATCTTCATCAATTTTGCTCCTTAAATTTTTTGATTACCAAAATGGGAGGACTTCCTTATTCTTTTCCAGTAGGATTTATAACATTTGCCAACTCTTAGAATAAAATCCAGCAACTTTAAAAAGCATCCTCAATTTTATAGAATTAGGTGCTAAAAAAACTCAGTTTGACAAAATCACGGGGAAAAAGTATATAGAGTAACAAGTTAGTGGGAAGTGAGAGGTGAACTAATGTAAAACAGATTTTTAAATATTTGAAGTCGAAGAATGTTGATCAAGTTTGAAGCTTTATATTATTAATTATTGATTTATATGTTAAGTATGGAACATGTAATTCCAGGAAACCGAGTCGGCAGAAAATTTCTCTGAATAGTGAGGGCTTATTCTGTTAATGATGAGCTCAGAAAAGCAACATGTTGATACTGATGCTGAATAAATGACTTTTTAGTAACATATTCCTTTTTTCTTTTGCATTTGGGGGTTTTTACGTTTACTTATTGAATTAGTAGATTTGTCGACATATCTGGACGTATCGTATAACATCGTTTTGGACTTAATTATCTCTAACTGAATCATTTTATTCTCATGTGAAAATTAATATCTGCCTCTTAATTAGATATTTAATGTTTTCAGTTATTCATTTTAAATTATAAATTAAAATTCATAATTTTTTCTTTTTAGTAATGTCTGTCCTACAAATTTGTTTACTATATTTTTCTTTAATTTAGATTTTGGGGTAATAATTTGAAATGTGTTTATAAAGACCACAGTTAGAAGAATGAAAAAAGTAGTAGTCCAGAGGCATAATTATTTTTTTCATTATCCTCTAATTACTACTTAATTTAAAACTTACTGATATTACTTTCATTTGTAAAGTTTAGTACCGTACTATTTTGATCAAGTAAATATTTTAATCTCAAAATAATGCCTCACTGAATGTATATCTTGAGGAGGATATTTGTATTGCTCATTTTGCCTTCATGTTTCTAATATTCAGGCTTAAGCTATCTTCTTGATGAAAACAGGGTTGAGGATCTGTCTGTACTCTACCAGCTGTTTAGTAGGGTAGAGTTTGGAGTTCAAGTTCTTCTTCAACATTGGATTGATTATATAAAGGTATTATTTAAAGAAGATATCATTGAAAAATAACAGATTATTAATGGTTTATTTTCCCACTTTAATAATGTGCTTTTTTACCTTAATTAACTTGAAATTCATAAAGCATATTTTAAACGTTCTTTTAAAACTCTTTTTTTCCCAGTTCATAAATTCCAAATCCCCCAATAATATTTTCATTTGAAGGGAAAAGACGGGTACATTATTTATGGTATAGTATTTGAGTTTAGGCCTTTTGTTTGATAACAACAAATTATTATTGAAAGAGACCGTAAACATAAATTGTCTCAGAGAAGCAGAGAGAAAGGCGGCTTTCTTTTTTAAAAATTATTATTTTTTATTTAAATTCAATTTGACAACATATACTATAATACTCAGTGTTTATGCCCTCAAGTGCCCTCCTCAGTGCCCGACACCCAGTTACACAATCGCCTGCCTACCTCCCCTTTTGCAACCCTTTGTTTGTTTCCCAGAGTTAGGAATCTCATGTTTTGTCACCCTCTCTAAATTTTCCCACTCATTTTCTCTCCTTTCCCCGATAATCCCTTTCACTATTTCTTACATTGCCCTATGAGTGAAACCATATGATGATTGTCCTTCTCCAGTTGACTCTTTTCATTCAGCATAATACCCTCCAGTTCCATCCAGGTCAAAGCAAATGGTATTTGTCTCTTCTGGTGGTTGAGTAACATTCCGTTAGATATATAGACCACATCATTTTCATCCATTCATCTGTCGAAGGACATTATGACTCCTTCCACAATTTACCTGTTGTGCACAATGCTGCTATAAATATTGGGGTGCAGCTGTCCCAGCATTTCACTGCATCTGTATCTTTGGGGTAAATAACTAGTAATGCAATTGCTGCATGGGTTATACGGTAGCTCTATTTTTAACTTCTTGAGGAGCTGCCATACTGTTTTCCAAAGGGGTGGCACGACTTTGCATTCCAACCAGCAACACAGGAGGGTCCCCATTTCTCACATCCTCCCCAGCATTGTGGTTTCCTGTCTTGTTGTCATCATTCTCACTGGTGTGAGGTGGTATCCCATTGTGGTTTCGATTTGTATTTCCCTGTTGGCCAGTGATGTGCAGCATTTCCTCATGCACTTGCTGGCCATATGTAGGTCTTCTATGGAGAAATGTCTGTTCATGTCTTCTGCCCCTTTCATGATTGGATTGTTTGTTTCTTGGGTGTTGAGGTTAGTAAGTTCTTTATAGATCTTGGATACTAGCCCTTTTAACTGATATGTCATTTAGTTTGGTTGTCTTTTAGTTTTCTTTTGCTGTGCAGAAGCTTTTTATCCTGGTGAAGTCCCAATAGCTTGTTTTTCTTTTGTTTCCCTTGCCTTCATAGAAGTATCATAGATGTATCTTGTAAGAAGTTGCTGTGGTCAAGTTCAAAACGGGTGTTGCCTGTGTTCTCCTCTAGGATTTTGATGGATTCTTGTAACACATTTAGATCTTTCATCCATTCTGAGTTTATCATTGTGTATGGTGTAAGAGAATGATGCCGTTTCATTCTTCGGCCCATGGCTGTCCAATTTTCCCAGCACCCTTTATTGAAGAGACTGTCCTTTTCAATTGGGTATTCTTTCCTGCTCTATTGAAAATTAGTGGACCATAGAGTTGAGAGCCTATTTCCGGGTTCTCTGTTCTGTTCCATTGACCTATGTGTCTGTTTTTGTGCCACTACCACACTGTCTTGATGATCACAGCTTTGGTAGTACAACTTGAAATCCAGCATTGTGATGCCTCTGGCTCTGATTTTCTTTTTCTCTTTTTTTAATATTAAATTTATTTTTTATTGGTGTTCAATTTGCCAACATACAGAATAACACCCAGTGCTCATCCCGTCAAGTGCCCCCGTCAGTGCCCGCCACACATTCACCCACCCCCCGCCCTCCTCCCCTTCGACCACCAGTTTGTTCTCTGGTGGAACAAACTCAACGAACAAACTCTGTTCATTTCCCAGAGTTAGGAGTCTTCATGTTCTGTCTCCCTTTCTGATATTCCCTACCCATTTCTTCTCCCTTCCCTTCTGTTCCCTTTCACTATTATTTATATTCCCCAAATGAATGAGACCATATAGTGTTTGTCCTTCTCCGATTGACTTATTTCACTCAGGATAATACCCTCCAGTTCCATCCACGTTGAAGCAAATGGTGGGTATTTGTTGTTTCTAATGGCTGAGTAATATTCCATTGTATACATAAACCACATCTTCTTTATCCATTCATCTTTCGATGGACACCGAGGCTCCTTCCACATTTTGGCTATTGCAGACATTGCTGCTAGAAGTATCGGGGTATGGGTGTCCCGGTGTTTCATTGCATCTGTATCTTTGGGGTAAATCCCCAGCAGTGCAATTGCTGGGTCGTCAGGCAGGTCTGTTTTTAACTGTTTGAGGAACCTCCACACAGTTTTCCAGAGTGGCTGCACCATTTCACATTCCCACCAACAGTGTAAGAAGGTTCCCCTTTCCTGCATCCTCTCCAACATTTGTGGTTTCCTGTCTTGTTAATTTTCCCCATTCTCTCTGGTGTGAGGTGGTATCTCATTGTGGTTTTGATTTGTATTTCCCTGATAGCAAGTGATGCGGAGCATTTTCTCATGTGCGTGTTGGCCATGTCTGTGTCTTCCTCTATGAGATTTCTGTTCATGTCTTTTGCCCATTTCATGATTGGATTGTTTGTTTCTTTGCTGTTGAGTTTAATAAGTTCTTTATAGATCTTGGAAACTAGCCCTTTATCTGATAGGTCATTTGCAAATATCTTCTCCCATTTTGTAGGCTGTCTTTTAGTTTTGTTGATGTAAGCTTTGCCGCGCCAAAGCTTCTTACCTTGATGAAGTCCCAATAGTTCGTTTTTGTTTCTGTTTCTTTTGCCTTCGTGGATATATCTTGCAGGAAGTTACTGTGGCCGAGTTCAGAAAGGGTATTGCCTCTGTTCTCCTCTAGGATTTTGATGGAATCTTGTCTCACACTTAGATCTTTCATGAGCATGGAATATTTTTCCATCTCTGTGTCTTCCTCAGTTTCTTTCAGAAATGTTCTGTAGTTTTTAAGGTATAGATCCTTTCCCTCTTTGGTTAGGGTTCTTCCTTGGTATTTATGCTTTTGGGTGCAATTGTGAATGGGATTGAGTCCTTAATTTCTCTTTCTTCAGTTTCATTGTTAGTGTATAGAAACGGGACTGATTTCTGGACATTGATTTCATATACTGCCGCACTGCTGAATTGCTGTATGAGTTCTAGCAATCTTGGGGTGAAGTCTTTTGGGTTTTCCATTTACAATATCATGTCATCTGCAAAGAGGGAGAGTTTAGCTCGCTCTTTGCCAGTTTGAATGCCTTTTATTTATTTTTGTTGTCTGATTACTGAGGCTAGGACTGCTAGGACTATGTTGAATAGCACTGGTGAGAGTGGACATCTTTGTCATGTTCCTGATCTTAGGGGAAAGGCTACCAGTGTTTCCCCATTGAGAATGATATTTTCTGTGGGCTTTTCGTAGATGGCTTTTAAGATGTTGAGGAATGTTCCTTCTATCCCTATACTCTGAAAGGTTTTTGTTCAGAAATGGGTGCTATATTTTGTCAAATCTCTGCATCTATTGAGAGGATCATAGGGTTGTTTTTACCCCTGATGTGATCTGTCAGGTTGATTGTTTTACAAGTGTTGAACCAGCCTTGCATCCCGGGGATAAATCCTACTCGGTCATGGTGTATAAATTCTTAATGTAGTATTGGATCTTATTGCCTAGTATCTTGTTGAGAATTTTTGCATCTTGTTCATCAGGGATATCAGTCTATAATTCGTTTTGGTTGGGTCTTGGTCTGGTTTTGGAATTAAGGTGATGCTGGTCTCATAAAACAAGTTTGGGAGTATTCCGTCGCTTTCTATCTTTCAGAACAGCTTTAGTAGAATAGGTATGGTTTCTTCTTTAAACATTTGATAGAATTCTCCTGGGAAGCCATCTGGCCCTGGACTTTTGTGTCTTGGGAGGATTTTGATGACTGCTTCAATTTCCTTGCTGGTTACTGGCCTGTTAAGGTTCTGTTTCTTCCTGTTCCAGTTTTGTAATTTGTGGTTTTCCAAAAATACATCTATTTATTCTAGATTGCCTAATTCATTGGCGTATAGCTGCTCATAATATGTTTTTAAAGTCATTTGTATTTCCTTGGTTATTGGTTGTGATCTGTCCCCTTACATTCATGATTTTATTAATTTGAGTCTTTTTTCTTTTTAAAAGGATGACTAATGTTTTATCTTATTAATTCTTTCAAAGAACCAACTCCTGTTTTTTTTTGATCTGTTGTACAGTTCTTCCGGTCTCTATTTCATTGAGTTCTGCTCGAATCTTCATTAACTGTCTTCTTCTGCTTGGTGTAGGTTTTATTTGCTGTTCTCTCTCCAGTTGTTTTAGGTGTGAGGTTAGCTTGTGTATTTAGTTTTTTCCAATTTTTTGAGGAATGCTTTTATTTTTATGTATTTCCTTCCTAGGACTGCTTTCTCCATATCCCAAAGCTTTTGAAGAGTTGTACCTTCATTTTCATTAGTTTCCATAAGTCTTTTTCATTCTTTTCTAATTTCTTTGTTGACCCATTCATCTTTTGTATGATGCTCCTTTTTTTTTTAAAAAAAATGTATTTATTTATTTACTTATGATAGTCACACACACACACACACACACACACACACACACACACACAGAGGCAGAGACACAGGCAGAGGGAGAAGCAGGCTCCCTGCACCAGGAGCCTGACGTGGGATTCGATCCTGGGTCTCCAGGATCGTGCCCTGGGCCAAAGGCAGGCACTAAACTGCTGCGCCACCCCGGGATCCCTAGTATGATGCTCCTTAACCTCTATGTCTTTGAATTTCTCCCAAATTTCTTCTTGTGATTGAGCTCGTTTCAAAGCATTGTGCCGTGAAAATATGCAGGGTACAATCCCATTCTTTTGGTATCGGTTGAGACCTGGTTTGTGACCCAGTATATGGTCTATTTTGGAGAAAATTCATTGTGCACTTGAGAAGAATGCGTATTCAGTTACATTTGATGAAAAATTCTGTGTGTATCTGTGAAACCTTACTTGGTCTAGTGTATCATTCAAGGCCCTTATTTCTTTTTTTTAAATAATAAATTTATTTTTTTATTGGTGTTCAATTTGCCAACATACAGAATAACACCCAGTGCTCATCCCATCAAGTGCCCACCTTAGTGCCGGCCACCCAGTCACCCCCACCCCCCGCCCTCCTCCCCTTCCACCACCCCTAGTTCGTTTCCCAGAGTTAGGAGACTCCCATGTTCTGTCTCCCTTTCTGATATTTCCCACTTATTTTATCTCCTTTCCTCTTTATTCCACTTCACTATTATTTATATTCCCCAAATGAATGAGACCATATAGTGTTTGTCCTTCTCCGATTGACTTATTTCACTCAGCATAATACCCTACAGTTCCTTCCACGTCGAAGCAAATGGTGGGTGTTTGTCCTTTCTAACGGCTGAGTAATATTCCATTGTATACGTAAACCACATCTTCTTTATCCATTCATCTTTCGATGGACACCGAGGGTCCTTCCACAGTTTGGCTATTGTGGACCTTGCTGCTATCAACATCGAAGGCCCTTATTTCCTTGGTGATGTTCAGAACATCCGTCTTTTCCTAAAAGCACTGTGTTGAAAATTCTTACTATTCATGTATTATTATTATCTATGTATTTCTTTCCTTTGGTTATTAATTGATTGGTATACTTGGCAGCTCCCACATAAGGGGCATAAATATTCATGATTGTTAGGTCCTCTTGTTGGATACAGCCTTTATTATGACATAGTGTCCCTCTTCATCTCTTACTACAGTCTTTGGGATAAACTTTTAAATTTATCGAATATGAAGATTGCTACCCCAGCTTTCCTTTGAGGACCATTTGAATGGTAAATGGTTCTCCAACCTTTTAGTTTCAGGCTGCAGCTGTCCTTACGTGTCAAATGAGTCTCTTGTAGACAGCAAATAGATGCGTCTTGCTTTTTATCCAGTCTGAAACCCTGCGTCTTTTGATGGGATCATTTAGCCTATTCACCTTCAGAGTAACTACTGAAAGCTATGAATTTAGTGTCATCGTAATACCTATTTAATCCCTGTTTTTGTGGAATATTCCTTTGGGCTTCCTCTTTCTTTTACCGGGTCCCCCTTAACATTTCTTGCAGAGTTGGTTCGGTGGTCACATATTCTTTCAGTTTCTGCCTATCTTGGAAGCTTTTTATCTCTCCTTCTATTCTGAATGCGAGTCTGAATGCTGGATAAAATATTCTTGGCTGCATGGTCTTCTCATTTAGTACCCTGTGTATATAGACCCTTTCTGGCCTGCCAGGTGTCTGTGGAGAGGTTTGCTGTTAATCTGATCTTTCTTCCCAAATAAGTTAGAAATGTCTTGTCTCTTGCTGCTTTAAGGATTTACTCTTTATGTTTGGAATTTGCAGGTTTCACTATTAAATGTTGCGGTTGTAATTGATTTATTAATTTTTGGGGGGACCTATCTCCTGAATCTGAATGCCTGCTTCTCTCCCCAAATTAAGGCAGTTCTCAACTATGATTTGCTCAGATATGCTTTCTGGACCTCTGTCCCTCTCAGCGTTCTCTCGAATCCCAATTATTTGTAGATGCTTTCTTGTCAGGCTGTCATTTATTTCCCTTAGCCTTTCCTCATGGTCTCTTATTGTTTTTCTCTTTTTTTGTCAGCTTCCTTCCTTGCCTTGTCCTTCCTTCCTTTCTTGACTTGTCTTCTGTGTCACTCAACTCTTTTCTCCACCTCCTTAACCAAAGCAGTCAGGGCATCCAGTTTGGATTGCATTTCATTTAATTGATTTTCAATTTCGGCCTGATTAGTTCTAAATTCTGCAGTAACAAAGTCTCTGGATTCCTCCTTTATGCTTTTATTCCAGAGCCACCAGTCGCTTTATAATTGTGCTTCTGAATTGGCTTTCTGACATCAAATTGTAATCTATATTCTGTAACTCTGTGTGGGAGAGAGCACTGTTTCTGATTCTTTCTTTTTCAGTGAGTTCTTCCTTCTAGTCATTTTGATCAGTGCAGAGTGGCTGTACGACCCAGCTGAGTCAAACATGTCAACCACAACCTAAGTTTCACCCTAGGTGATTCTGGCGAGGTCAGAGACCAAAAAATGAAAACAAAGATCAGAACAAAATAAAACAAAAGATCCGCTAAAGTGAGAAACAAAATTTAAAACGACGTAGTGAAAATAAACGGCCAGGTATCCAAAGGAGAAGAAAAAAGAAAAAGAATGAAAGAAAAAAAATAAAGTGGAAAAAAAAAGAAAAAAAAAGGAGGAATACTGGGAGATAGTGGTGGTGAAGAAGTTGTAGTGAAGGGAAAATGTAGTCTACAAAAGGGGTCCTAGAAGGTGATCCTCTTGGTTCTGAGTATATTAAGTTCTGTATGTTAGAAGATCCTCAGTCCCAAATGTATATAAACCAGCAATACTTGTAAAAGCCCCAGCATTGACCACCAAAACATAAACGAGATAAAAGAGGGGGGCAGAATGGGAATGAAGAGAGAATATAATCTCACAGAATGAATCATCACAGTATACCACTTGGTTCTGGGTGCATGCTGGTCATGTTTTAGAAGGTATTAATTTCCACCATTGTAGAACAAAACGAGTCAGAGAAAAAAAAAACACACACACACAAAATGAAATCTCAAGTGTCTCCCCAAATTGAACTGAGTATTTTGATGGGACTCTAGAAGGGAAAAATATATCTAAGACGTGTAATTATAGTGATATGAAAGTCAAAAAGGACGAAACAAAAATGAAGAGGTGGTACAATGTTGTAGTTAAGGTGGGAAAAGAGAAAAAACTTTGTAAATTTTTAGTCTGATATAAAAACGCGTTGTACTGGAAAAGGAAAAAAGGCGGTATATCTTCTAGTTCTATATACTATAAATCCTTCGACTTCCCCTGGAGCTTTCCAGCTCTGCTTGGTCAAGAACTTGCTCTTCCCCTGTTCTTCCAGCTGGTCTTCTGGCAGAGGGGCCTGCTGTGCTGATTCTCAGATAAATGCATCTGGGGAAGCTGCCCTGCCCCCTGCCGGGTGCCAGTCTCAGTGGAAGCTGTTTATCCTGTGAGGCCCCTGTTCCCTGGCAGTGCTGCCTCTCCCAGGCACAGGGGGAAACGAGGAGGAAGACAACAATGGAGGTGGCCAGAATTCCAGCTCTGGAGTCAGCTTTCTGCAGTAACTAACACAGGCTCTCAGTGTGCAGTGGCCTGATCTGCACAGCTTGCAGGGCACCTGTTGGCAAGAGAGTCCTCTCTGTCCTGTGCCCTCCCTGCTTCTGCCTGTCCCAGGGGGAGTGCAGGATCGTGGGCTTTGTCTGCATGGTGCCCTGGGGTCCAGGGCCCTGTGCTGCTGGGATCGTGCTCCTGGTGGCAGGGCTCCCGAAGGCAGCAGGACACAGACACCTCCGTCTGGAGCTGCCCACCTAACCAACTGGCTTCTCCCAAATGCCCCTCCAGCTAAACACTCCAGCACTTTACCCAGATGGTCCACAGTTTGTGTTTTGCTTTCCCCCTAGGAGCCCCTCCTCTGAAAGTGACTTAGAAAATTGGAGTCTTCACTGCCCCTCCTGCCATTCTGCCCAATTGCCCTGCTAAACACTTTTCTGTCCAGAAAGAATCTGTGCGGATTTTTAAAGTTCCTCCTTCTCCAGGGTAGGGCTTTCCTGTCCTGGAGGCTTTTGCTGCCTGCCAGGCTTCAGCCCACCTCTTCTTGGTGCCCCTCCCCCACTTGATTCTTTTTTATTTTATTTTTTTCCACCTGCCTACCTTGCTAGAATTGAAAACTCTTCTCTTTGTAGTGTTCCAGCTGTTCTCCCTTTAAATGTCAGGTCGAATTTGGAGGTGTTCAGGATGATTTGAAAGTTATCTAAGTAAGTTGGTGGGGCCAGGTGATTTGAGGACCCCTGTTCTTCTGCCATCTTCAGGCCTGGCCTGGTTCCATACAAATTTTAGAATTATTTGTTCCTGCTCTGTGAAAAGTTATTTTGATACAGATTGCATTGAGTGTATAGATTGCTCTAGGTGGCATAGTAGACACTTTAACGATATTTATTCTTCCAGTCCACGAACATTTTCCATTTTTGCGTCTTCCTCAAGTTCCTTCAAGTACATAAGGGTTTTATAGTTTGCTGAATATATATCCTTTCTTTAAAAAAAGGTTTTATTTATTCATGAGAGACACACAGAGGCAGAGTCATAGGCAGAGGTAGAAACAGGCTCCCCATGGGAAGCCCAATGTGGTACTGGATCCTGGGCCTCCAGGATCACACCGAGTCCAAGACAGACTCTCAACCACTGAGCTATCCAGGCATCCCTGATATAGATCCTTATCTTCTTTGGTTAGGTTTATTCCTAGGTATCTTTGTTTTTGATGCAGTTGTCAATGGGATTCATTACTTGATTTCTCTTTTTTCTAATTAGTGTACAGAAGTGCAACTGATTTCTGTGCATTGATTGCATATCCTGCCACTTGTTATATTCCTGTATCAGTTTAAGCATTTTAAGGTGGAGTCTTTTGAGTTTTCCATTTAAAATAAGTTGTTGTCTGCTAAGATTGAGAGCTTGATTTCTTCTTTGCCAATTCAGATGCCTTTTATTTCTCTTTGTTGTCTGATTGCTGAGACTAGGAGCTTCCCTTACTGTGTTGAACAACCGTGGTGAAAGTGGATATCTCTGTCATATTCTTAACCTTAGAGGAAAAACTCTAGTTTTTCCCCACTGAGAATGGTATTACCTTTCAGGTTTTTGTTGTTAGCTTCTATGATACAGACGTATATTTTATCTATCTCTGTACTGTGTCGAATTTTAATCAAGAAAGACTGCAGTACTTAGTCAAATGCCTTTGTTCTGCATCTACTGAGAGGACCGTATGGCTCTTGTCCTTTCTTTTATGGATGTAGTATATCACATTGATTGACTGATTTGTGAATGTTGAACCACCCTTGCAGCCCAGGAATAAATCCCACTTGGTCGTGGTGTCCATCCTTTTATTACTGCTTGATCCTGTTGTCTGTTAACTGGGTGAGAATTTTGGCATCACCCAGCGTTCATCAGGGATATAGTCTGTAATCCTCCTTCTTGGTTGGGTCTGTGTCTTTTGGGATCAAGATAATGCTGGCCTCATAGAATTTGGAAGTTTTCCTTCCATTTCTGTATTTTGAAATAGCTTCAGGACAGTACATATTAATTATTCTTCAGATTCCATTGGGAAGCCATACAGCCCTGAACCATTGTTTGTTGGGAGATTTTTGATGACTGTTTCAATTTCTTTGCTGGTAATGGGTCTGTTCAGTTTTTCTCTTTCTTCTTGTTTCTGTTTTGGTAGTTTATATGTTTCTAGGAATGCATCTGTTTCCCCAGATGGCCTAATTTTGTTGTATGTTCTTAAAATTGTTTGTATTTCCTTGGTGTTTATTGTGATTTCCTCCTGCATTCATGATTTTACTAATTTGGGCCCTTTCTCTTTTCTTTTGATAAGTGTAGTCAGGGATTTATCAGTCTTATTTTTTCAGTGAACCAGCTCTTAGTTTCATTGATTTGTTCTACTGGTTTTTTGGTTTATGTTTCATTGATTACTGCTCTATATGATTTCTCTTTTCCTGCTTGCGTTAGGCTTTATTTGCTGTTCTTTCTCCAGCTCCTTTAGGTATAAGGTTAGGATGTGTATTTAAGGCTGTTCTTTCTTGAGAAAGGCTTGTATTGCTGTGTACTTCCCTAGTAGGATTACCTTTTCTGCATCTCAAAGGTTTTGAACAGTTACGTT
This sequence comes from Canis lupus baileyi, assembly GCF_048164855.1. Taxonomy (NCBI): domain Eukaryota; kingdom Metazoa; phylum Chordata; class Mammalia; order Carnivora; family Canidae; genus Canis; species Canis lupus. The sequence goes on from NW_027326476.1 coordinate 128,379, forward strand.
TTCATTTTCATGTTTCCATGAATTTTTAAATTCCTCATTAATTTCCTGGTTGACTAATTCATTCATTCCTTTTTTTTTTAATTGAAGTTCGATTTGCCAACATTCATTAGGATGCTTTTTCTAACATCCATGTATTTGAGTTCTTTCCAAGGTTTTTTTCTCATGATTGAGCTCAAGTGTCAAAGCATTGCCATTTGAAAATATGCAGGGAATTATCCCAATTTTTTGGTACCATTGAGACCTGATTTGTGACCCGTATGTGGCCTCTTCTGGAGAATGCTGCATATGGACTTGAGAAGAATGTGAATTGTTACTTTAGGGTGAAATGCTCTAAATGTATCTGTGATTTTCATCTGGTCCAGTGTGTCATTCGAAGCCCCTTGTTTTGTTGTTGATCTTCTGCTTCGATCATCTGTTTGTTGCAGTTAAAGGGGTGTTGAAGTCCCCTACTATCATTGTATTATTATCACTGTGTTTTATCTTATTGTTGTGTTATATAATTGGATTCTCCCATGTTAAGGATGTAAGTATATAGAATTGTTAGATCTTTTTTTTATATATGTTTTTAATATATGTTTTAATTCCGATATAGTGTCCTTTCCTCATTCTTACTGCAGTCTTTGGTTGACAGTCTAATTTGTGGGCTATAAGGATTGCTACACTAGCTTTTCTTTTGATGTCCATTAGCATGATTTAAATGCTTTTCCACCTCCTCCTCTCAGTTTCAATCTGGAGTTTGTCTTTAGGTTTAAATGAGTTTCTTGCAGACAGCACAGGGATAGATCTTGATTTTTTATCCAGTCTGATACCCTGTGTCTTTTGATTGGGACAATTAGCCCATATACATGCAGAGTAACTGTTGAGTGATAGAAATTTGGTGCCATTGTATAACTTGTGAAGTCACTCTCTGTGTATATTGTCTCTGTTTTTTTCTGGTCTGTATTACTTTCAAACTCTATTTCTGCTGAGAGGATCTCATTATGTCTTGCAGGGTTGGTTTATGATCACAAATTCTTTTATATTTTGTTTGTCCTGGAAGGTCTTTACCTCTCCTTCTATTTTTTTATAATAAATTTATTTTTTATTGGTGTTCAATTTGCCAACATACAGAATAACACCCAGTGCTCATCCCGTCAAGTGCACCCCTCAGTGCCCACCACCCAGTCACCCCCACCCCCCGCCGTCCTCCCCTTCCACCACCCCTAGTTCGTTTCCCAGAGTTAGGAGTCTTTAGTTCTGTCTCCCTTTCTGATACTTCCCACACATTTCTTCTCCCCTCCCTTATATTCCCTTTCACTATTATTTATATCCCCCAAATGAATGAGAACATACAATGTTTGTCCTTCTCCGATTGACTTACTTCACTCAGCATAATACCTTCCAGTTCAATGCACGTTGAAGCAAATGGTGGGTATTTCTCATTTCTAATGGCTGAGTAATATTCCATTGTATACATAAACCACATCTTTTTTTATCTGTTCATCTTTCAATGGACACTGAGGCTCCTTCCACAGTTTGGCTATTGTGGACATTGCTGCTAGAAACATCGGGGTGCAGGTGTCCCTCCCGGCATTTCATTGCATCTGTATCTTTAAGGTAAATCCCCAACAGTGCAATTGCTGGGTCGTTGGGCAGGTCTGTTTTTAACTCTTTGAGGAACATCCACAGTTTTCCAGAGTGGCTACACCATTTCACATTCCCGCCAACAGTGTATCAGGGTTCCCTTTTCTCCACATCCTCTCCAAAATTTGTGGCTTCCTGCCTTGTTAATTTTCCCCGTTCTCATTGGTGTGAGGTGGTATCTCATTGTGGTTTTGATTTGTATTTCCCTGATGGCAAGTGATGCGGAGCATTTTCTCATGTGCTTGTTGGCCATGTCTGTGTCTTCCTCTGTGAGATTTCTGTTAATGTCTTTTGCCCATTTCATGATGGGGTTGTTTGTTTCCTTGGTGTTGAGTTTAATAAGTTCTTTATAGATCTTGGAAACTAGTCCTTTATCTGCTACGTCATTTGCAAATATTGCTTCCCATTCTGTAGGTTGTCTTTTCGTCTTGTTGACTGTATCCTTTGCTGTGCAAAAGCTTCTTATCTTGATGGAGTCCCAGTAGTTCATTTTGCTTTTCTTTCTTTTGCCTTCGTGGATGTATCTTGTAAGAAGTTACTGTGGCTGAGTTCAAAAAGGGTGTTCAAAAGGGTGTTGGATGCCAATTTATTTTCCCAGATTAGAGTAGTTCTCCTCTAGGAGTTTGATGGAATCTTGTCTCACATTTAGACCTTTCATCCATTTTGCGTTGATCTTTGTGTATGGTGAAAGAGAGTGGTCTAGTTTCATTCTTCTGCATGTGGATGTCCAATTTTCCCAGCACCATTTATTGAAGAGACTGTCTTTCTTCCAGTGGATAGTCTTTCCTCCTTTATCGAATATCAGTTGACCATAAAGTGGAGGGTCCACTTCTGGGTTCTGTATTCTATTCCATTGATCTATGTGTCTGTTTTTGTGCCAGTACCACACTGTCTTGATGACCACAGCTTTGCAGTACAACTTGAAATCTGGCATTGTGATGCCCCCAGATATGGTTTTCTTTTTAAAAATTCCCCTGGCTATTTGGGGTCTTTCTGATTCCACACAAATCTGAAGATGGTTTCTTCCAACTATCTGAAGAAAGTCCATGGTATCTTGATAGGGATTGCAATAAACGTGTAAATTGCACTGGGTAACATTGACATTTTCACAATATTAATTCTGCCAATCCATGAGCATGGAATATTTTTCCATCTTTTTGTATCTTCTTCAATTTCTTTCAGAAGTGCTCTATAGCTTTTAGGGTATAGATCCTTTACCTCTTTTTAGGTTCATTCCTAGGTATCTTATGCTTTGGGTGCAATTGACAATGGGATTGACTCCTTAATTTCTCTTTCTTCAGTCTCATTGTTAGTGTATAGAAATGCCACTGATTTCTGGGCATTGATTTTGTATCCTGCCATGCTACCAAATTGCTGTAGGATTTCTAGCAATCTTGGGGTGGAGGCTTTGGGGTTTTCTATGTAGAGTATCATGTCATCGGCGAAGAGGGAGAGTTTGACTTCTTCTTTGCCAATTTGAATGCCTTTAATGTCCTTTCGTTGTCTGATTGCTGAGGCTAGGACTTCCAGTACTATGTTCAATAGCAGTGGTGAGAGTGGACATCACTGTCGTGTTCCTGATCTTAGGGGAAAGGCTCCCAGTGCTTCCCCATTGAGAATGATATTTGCTGTGGGCTTTTTGAAGATGGCTTTTAAGATGTCGAGGAATGTTCCCTCTATCCCTACACTCTGAAGAGTTTTGATCAGGAATGCATGCTGTATTTTGTCAAATGCTTTCTCTGCATCTAATGAGAGGATCATATGGTTCTTGGTTTTTCTCTTGCTGATATGATGAATCACATTGATTGTTTTACAAGTGCTGAACCAGCCTTGTGTCCCGGGAATAAATCGTTCTTGGTCATGGTGAATAATTTTCTTAAGGTACTGTTGGATCCTATTGGCTAGTATCTTGTTGAGAATTTTTGCATCCATGTTCTCTCCTTCTATTTTGAATGACATCCTAGCTGGATAAATATTCTTGGCTACATGTTCTTCTCATTCAGTATGCTGTATATGTCATGCCTGTCCTTTCTGGCCTGCCAGGTGTCTGTGGAGAGGTCTGTTGCTAGCCTTATGTGTTTACCCTTGTAGGTTATCAATGTCTTATCCTGAGCTTCTTTCAGGATTTTCTCTGTCTCTGAAATTTGCCAGCTTCGCTATTCCATGTTGGGGTGCTGACCTTTTCTTAAAATTGATTTTGTCAGGGGGAGTTTTCTGTGCCTCCTGGACTTGGACGTCTATTTCTTTTCCCAGATTAGAGAAGTTCTCAGCTATAATTTGCTCCCCATACCTTCTGTCCCGTCTTTTTTCTCGAGGGTCCCAGTTATTTTAATATAGTTTTGTTTTATCACTTATCTTTTGAATTCACCCTTCCTGATCCAGTAGTTGCTCTTTTCTCAGCTTCTTTATTATTCATTGTTTTGTCTTCTATATCACTAATTCTCACTTCTGCCTCATTTTTCCTAGCAGTTAGAATCTACATTTTTCATTACATCTCTTTAATAGCCGTTTTGATTTTGACTTGATTAAATTGTAGTTTTATTTTTCTCCAGAAAAGGATTGTCTAATGTCTTCTCTGCCCTTTTCAAGCCTAGCTAGTATCTTAATAATTGTTATTCTGAACTCCAGTTCCGACATCTTACTTACATCCATATTGACTTAGGTCCCTGACAGTCAGTACTGCCTCTTGTTCTCTTTTTTGAGGTGAGTTTCTCCACCTGGTCATTTTGTCTGGAGCAGAATAGATGAACAGAAACAGAATTCTATTTATTTTTTTTAATTTTTATTTATTTATGATAGTCACAGAGAAAGAGAGAGAGAGAGGCAGAGACATAGGCAGAGGGAGAAGCAGGCTCCATGCACCGGGAGCCCGATGTGGGATTCGATCCTGGGTCTCCAGGATCGCGCCCTGGGCCAAAGGCAGGCGCTAAAACGCTGCGCCACCCAGGCATCCCCAGAAACAGAATTCTAAAATGACAACAATGACCTCATGTAAATAAACACTATAAACAAATTAGAAAGAGACCCAAAATCTAAGGGAAGTTTTTTAAAAAAAGAATATAATCAGACAAGTGAACAGAACAGAGCAATATACCGAATCCTGTGTATATTTTGGTGTCTTAGAAAACACATCCCAAAATAGTAAAGAAAGAAAAACTTCTAAAAATGAAATTAAATACAATGAAAGGATAGAATATAAGAGTTAAAAAAAGATGTAAGAGTGTTGAAGTAAAGAAATTGAAAAGGAAAGAGAAAAAAATTAAAATTGAAAGAGTGAAGAATTATGGGGAAAAGGAACATGAATTCTACATGCTATATTCCTATCGTGCTGGGTTTTGCAGTTCTCAATGATTGGTAAACTTGGTCTTGATTGGATGTTCTTGCTGATAATCTTGGGAGGGCTCTGTTAGTTCTGAGTAGATTTGGACCACCCTTGCTAGGGGGCCAGGCTAAGTAAGCAGTTCTGAATTGGTGTAGGTGGCTTTTGTTTCTTGTGGGCTTTCCACGCAGCTTTAGAGGATGAGAGTGAAAATGGAGGCCTCCCCATCTCCAGCCTCCACTCCTCAGAGCACCCTCAGGGAAAATCAGTCAGTCACTCCTGTCTCCCTGATCTCTGTCCACACTCCTTACTCACCCACCCTGTGACCGAGCTCTTCTATCTCAGGCACGTGATCCCATTTCAAGTCTCCAAACACTGCAGACTTTAATGGTGTGCACCAGCAGGTCTCCTCTTGGGGACAATGGTTGTCTCCCTGGGGTGCTGGTGCTTGCTGGCCCCCTGCTTTCTTTTTTTTTTTTTAAATTTTTATTTGTTTATGATAGTCACACAGAGACAGAGAGAGAGGCAGAGACACAGGCAGAGGGAGAAGCAGGCTCCATGTACCGGGAGCCCGACGTGGGATTCGATCCCGGGTCTCCAGGATCGCACCCTGGGCCAAAGTCAGGTGCTAAACCGCTGCGCCACCCAGGCATCCCTTGCCCCCTGCTTTCAAAGTGGTTGCTGGACCAGGTCCTCGTTCACTGTTCATGGCAGCAATGAACTGACAGCCCACTCATAGGTTTGCTGACTGCAGGCAGCTTCCCTGTTCCAGTGAATTCCACCTGGGGATTCTGCCACACTCAGGCACCTCTGTTCTTCCTGTGACCCCAGGGATCCTGAGACCACAGTGTCCCATCTAAGACACTGTCCCCATTCGCCACCTGAGCACGTTTCAGGCAACGATGTCTCCACCACAGCAGGGTTCTTGGAATTTTGCACTCCCCTGTATATCCCTTTCCAGCAGCTGGCTTCTCGAAGCTCCTCCGCTGCCCCCAGTTTATCTTTTAGTATATCGCCTCAGATTCACTTCTTTTCACCTCTTACCTTGTAGAAAGTGGTCACTTCACTATTTGTTGCAGCAATTCTTTTCTTAGATCTCCTTCTGAGTTCGCGGGTGTTTAGAATGATGTAATAGCTATCTAGGTGAATTCCTGGGAGCAGAAGAAACTAAGGTCCTCTATTCCCCCACCGTCTTGGACTGTCTCCGCCCTTTAGTACATAGGGCAGGTCTGTTAGCAAAGAACTATCTCAGCAGTTGCTTATCTCACAATTTCTTAATTTTCCTTCACTATTAAAGGATTCAGGTTCTTCTGGCTATAGAGCTTTTGGTGACAGTTTTTTCACCCAGCATTTTAATCATAGCTTTTAATGACTTTATTATTAGTGAAGATCTGTTGCACAGGATGAGTTGCTTTTCTCTCACTGCTTTTAAGACCATTTAAGCAGTTGAAGAGGAGATGATAGCACACTGTCTTTTTTTTTTTTATTTTTTTTTTATTTTAATTTATTTTTTTATTGGTGTTCAATTTACTAACATACAGAATAACACCCAGGATAGCACACTGTCTTATTTCACAACTTTTTTCAGTAAGCATCACTTTGGTTTTAGTAGGTTTCTCATTGTATTCCAGAATTCTGAAAATCTGATGCTGACAAGCTCTGGTAGCTTAATCATTTCTTTAATGCACAGAGATGAAATAAACCCTTTTGAGCCCAATTGCTTTCTTCTTTTTCCGATATTTTCTTCTATTTATTCCTGTGACTCTAATATACTCCTTACTTGATTTATTGTTTTGGCACCATAGACTTTCATTACTAATATGTTTCAAAATAGTTCTCCACTCAAATAATCAGTTTACCTTTATTTCTCTTGGCTTCATTTCTAGAGCACCTTACCTTTTATCTAGTGCTATCTTTTCCTTGTGATGTTTTCTGCATATTTTCTATCCTGCACATTTGCTATTCTCAGTCTTGTAACTGAAGTTAAATTTATGTTGTTTTACTTGCTATTTTTAATAATAATTATCATCACCATCTAAGGTAATTGTATTTTTCAGAAATTTGGTAACAGCATAGTTACTAATCCTGTGAAAGATAAAACAATGGTGCAAGAGCTTCTGGATTTTAAAGATAAGATCGATTTTATTATTGCAACTTCTTTTCTGAAGAATGAGAAGTTTATTGTTGCTATGAAAGACGCTTTTGAAACATTTATAAATAAAAGATCTAACAAGCCCGCCCAGCTTCTAGGTATGGTTTTCAATTTTATGAAATACGTACTTTATTCTTTATTGCATTTCATTTAAATATGTGACGGGAGTTCAGTTTGACCTCCTAATTCATCATAATTATAAGATTGACTATCAGTGATTATAATAAACTATTTTTCTCAGGTTTAGTTTTCACAAGGCATTGTTCATTTGTTTAATTAATAGTAACCTAGCACTTTAGAAACTTCTGTTCCTTTAGCTTGTTTTAAATTCAGCATTTTTTAAATCAGTAGATAAAACAAAAAATTATAGATAGGCCTACTTCTTTTTCTCGTTCTTATTTATTTCTTATAAAATAAACGAAAGCTTTTCTTACAAGAAACCTAATGATTTTATATTTTAAGGTAATTTTTTTATTGACATGCTTTCTGAAAGTTGAAACAAAATGTCAAATTGATATTCTCTTGTTCTTTGAAATGAATAAATCACTTAATATTTAAGATTTGGGGATTGATATAATCTGTTTTATGTAACACGTTACTTTTTTGCGATTTTTAAAAATAGATTGGGGACATGGGACTATATCGTATGAAGAAATGGCTACAACATTTGGACATTGAGGTTATAGAAATATTAAAAGCACTTAGAAGAAATATTTATTTCTCGTATTTTCCTTCCATTTCTCTATCCATCAGCTCAATTATTGGTTTTCTGTTTTATGAAAATGCGCCTTGCTCTGGAGGAAAATACTTATTTGAAAGGAAATTTTTTTTTTGTTTGTAGTATATATTTGAAAATGTAGCATTACTTAGAAAGTTATTTTTTACATTTTAGCAAAGTATGTGGATTCAAAACTTCGTGCAGGTAACAAAGAAGCTACAGATGAAGAACTTGAAGAATTACTAGATAAAGTAATAGTTTTATTTAGGTTCATTAATGGTGAGTAGACTGGTTTAAAATGTGTATTTAAAAGTTTGGAACAGGGCGCCTGGGTGGCTCAGTCAGTTAAGTGTCTGCCTTCAGCTCAAGTCATGATCCTAGGATCCTGGGATGGAGCCCTGCATTGGACTCCTTGCTGGAATGGGGAGCCTGGTTCTCCTTCTGCTTCTGCCTGTTGCTCCCCCTGCTTGTGTTTTCTGGCTGTATCTCTCATGCCTACTCTCTCTCTCAAATAAATAAATTCTTTTAAAAATAGTGTTTAAAACAATAATAGCATTTGTAGAAGAAATTAAAGAATTATGTGCAAATCCCAACATAAATTGCAATTGAATAGTTTTTATGGTTCTAAAACTGGTAAGTTAAAACAGTTTACAATTTAGTAATGGTAAGTATGTTCACATTGTTGGGCAGCCATCACAATTACCTGGCTTTTAACTTTTTAATCATAAACTAACTCCCTGCAAATTAAGCAGTCATTCATCATTACTTTCTTGCTTTCAGTTTCTGGCAACCAATAATTTGACTGTTCATGATGTGGATGTATGTATTTTCAGATATTTTATATAAATATAATCACATTAACGTGTGACCGTTTAGTTTCACTTGCTGTTAATATTTACATGATTTTCAAATATTATTGGATATAGCATGTCATTTCATTGGTATCTGGTATTATCATTTTGCATTTTCCAAGTCTAACATTCAGGTGCTTTTCCTTAAAACAGGAAAAGATGTTTTCGAAGCCTTCTACAAAAAAGATTTAGCCAGACGTCTCTTGCTTGGTAAGAGTGCTTCAGTTGATGCAGAAAAATCAATGCTGTCCAAACTGAAACAAGGTGTGTATCTTGACATGTATATTGTTTATTTTAGTCTTTTTTTTTTGGTTCTGTGTTTCATGAATCTGCATGGAGAACAATGATTTCCTTTCAGTGTTGGTCGTGATCTCCTTTTCGTTCATGATTTTACTTACTTAGGTCCTTTCTCTTTTCTTTTGATAAGTTTAGCTAGAAGTTTATCAATTTCATTTCTTGTTTTAAGGAACCAGCTCTGACTTTGTTGTCCTTTCTACCTTTTCTCTTGTTTCTGTATCATTTATTTCTGCTCTAATATGTACTATTTCCCTTCTGCTGGATTTAAGCTTTATTTGCTGTTCTTTTTCTAAATCCTTTAGGTGCAAGGTGAGATTGTGCATTTGAGACTTTTCTTCTTTCTTAAGACAGGCCTGAATTGCTATCTACTTCCCTCTTAGGACTGCCTTTGCTGCATTGCAGATGTTTTGGACTCTCATATTCTCATTTTCATTTGTTTCTATGTATTTTTCAATTTTTTCTTTAATATCGAGTTAACCCATTCATTATTTAGGAGGATGTTCATTACCCTCCTTGTATTTGTCATCTTTCCAATTTTTTTCTTGTGGTTGACTCCAAGTTTCACAGCATTGTGGCTGAAAATATATATGGTATGATTTCAAACTTTTGTACTTGAACGGGGGCGATTTGTGATCCAGTATGTGATCTATTCTTGAAAATATTCCATGTGCACCTGAGAAGAATGTGTATTCTCTTGCAATAGGAATGCTCTGAATATGTCTGTTGACTACATCCTGTCCAAGGTGTAATTCAAAGCTCTCAGACTTTGTTGATCTCTTGCTTTGATGATCTGTCCATTGTGAGTGGGATATAAAGTCCCCTACTGTATTATTATTATTGTATTATTATCAGTCATTAAGTTTATGTTTGTGATTAACTGATTTGTATATGTGGCTGTTCCCATGTTGAACACAAAAATATTTGCAATTGTTAGATCCTCTTCATGGATACTTAAGATGTACTACCATTCTTCATCTGTCAGTTTTTGTTTTAAAATCCAGTTTGCCTGATGGAAAAGATGAGTACTTTAGCTTCCTTTTGAAAACCATTAAATTCCTTCCTTTTAATCTGCAGGTGTCTTTGGATCTAAAATGACTCTCTTGTAGGCGCCATATAGATGGGTCTTATTTTTCTTTTTTAATCCATTGTGACATCTTATGTCTTTTGATTGAAATATTTAGCCTACTTAGATTCTGAATGATTATTGATAGATACGAATTTAGTGCCCTTTTGTTACCTGTGGATTTGGTGTTTCTAATGATATTCTTTCTTGTTTTGGCTTTTTTTTCCTCCACTCAAGGATTCCCCTGTGAATTTCTTGCAGGGTTGGTTTAGTGGTTATGAACTCCTATCGTTTTTTTTTTTTTTTCCTGGAAAACTCTTTATCTCTACTTTTATTCTGAATGACAGTGTTGTGGGAAAACTTGCGTTTTTCCACCTTTAGTATGTTGTGTGTATTTGCCACTTTCTTCTGGTCTGTAATATTTCTGTGGAGAGATCTACTGCAAACCTGATTTTTTCAGTGTCTTGCCTTATCGGTTAGGTATTTCTTTTCCCTTTTGCCTCTGGATTATCTCTGTATTTTGCAAAGTTTACTATAAAAAGTGTTGGTGTTGTACATTGTTTGTTGAATTTGATGGGATTTCTCTGTGCTTCCTGGATTTGGATGTCTGTTTCATTACCCAGGTTAGGGCAGTTCTCAGCTGTACATTGATGAAATTAATATTTTTTTAAAGATTTTATTTATTTAATCATGAGAGGGAAAGGGGAAGAGGGGGAGAAGAGAAAAGGGAGAGAATCCGGCTCCATCCCGGATCTCCAGGATCACACCCTGGGCTGAAGGCGGCACCAAACCACTGAGCCACTGAGGTTGCCTGATGAAATTAATATTCTGCCCCTTTTCCACTCTTTTTCTTCTGGGACTCCTCTATGAAATGGATCTTGGTGGTATCATTATAAAGTTAAACCTTTTGTTTTCATTGTTTTATCTCTCTAGGAAGGGACTCTCTGGTGTCTTCCATGCTTTTCTCAAGCCCAGCTAGTACCCTTATGATTGTTTTAAATTCTTGCTCAGGCATGTTACTCACACATGTTTTGATTAGATCCCTGGCTGTGGAGTCTTACTGTTCTTTCCTTTGGTGTGAAATCCTCCATCTTGCCATTTTGTCTAGGCCACTCCGTGTTTGTGTGTGTGTGTGTGTGTGTGTGTGTGTGTGTGTGGAAGTCTGTTACATTCTTAGTACTGAAAGTAATAGTGATATATTAACTTAATAGTAGTAATAATCCATTAATAATTAATAGTACTATGTTAAGAAGAGTCTTATACTATCTTAGGCTTCATGCTTTAGGAAATGTTTCATAATGTGTACCGTGCTGTTGTGTATTGGCTGCCCCTACCTTCAGGTCAGTCCTTCGCAGAATTTCTCTTCACCTACAGTGGGGAGTATTTGGACCTTGTCCAGTGTGTGGCAGTCTTAAGAGGTGAGTTTTGGTCTGGTTGTTAAAAGAGGCTAGATCTTATTTCCAATAGAGTTGACCCCTTGCAGCAGTCTGTGATCAGTAGTCTTGGTCCTTGTAAGGGTTTTTTTTTCTCATCTTCTGTTTGAGGTCTTGCCTTGTTGGTTCTCATGCAGACAATCTGAGGAAAAATGAAACTGCAGAGCACATGGTGGTGGGGCTTGTAAGTGGATCCATCCTCCACTGGAGTGCTGTATTGCTCAAGAGAGTAGATCAGTATTGATGGGTAAGGGAAATGGTGTCACCCCACTCTCTCATCCCTGGAGCAGATGTTACCTGCCACTCCTCATCCCTTAGAGAAAAGCAAACATTCTTCCCTCTTGTGTCCCAGATTTCCATCAGATTCTTGCCTTCACTCTATGCCATAGCTATATACCTGTCAGGCAGCATTTTCTTCCTGTGTTTTATCTCAAGTGTGGGCCTGAGTTTTATAACTCCAAATTTATGGATCTGGCACAGTGTGGACCTCCATTTACTCTTAGGACAGGGCACTGGCTCAAAGTTTATGGTACATAAAAAAGCCATTACCAGAGAATTATAGACCAGTATCCCTAATGATGCAGAAATTCTCACAAGGTAGTAACTAATCAGATGAAATGGTTACATTTAAAGTATTACTTACCATGACCAAGTGGGATTTATTCCTGGGCTACCAGGATGGTTCAGCATCTGCAAATCAATCAACACGGTACAGCACATTAATAAAAGAAAGGACAAGAACCTTATGATCCTCTCAACTGATACAGAAAAAACATTAGGTAAAACAACATCCTTTCTTGATAAAAGCCTTCAACAATGTAGGGATAGAGGGAACATACCTCAACATCATAAAGGCCATATATGAAAGACCCACAAGTAATATCATCCTTAGTGGGGAAAACAGACCTTTTGTGCTAAGGAAAAGGACAGACACATCACAGGGATGCCCACTCTCTGCAGTGTTGTTTAACATAGTAAGGGAAGTTCTTAGCCTCAACAATCAGACAACAACACATATCAGGGGAATCGAATGGAGAACCCAGAAAAGGCCCCTCAACTCCATGGTCAACTAATATTTGACAAAGCTGGAAAGAATATCCACTGGAAAGAGGACAGTCTCTTCAATAAATGGTGCTGGGAAAATTGGACAGCCATGTGCAGAAGAATGAAACTAGACCACTCTCTTACACCCTACACAAAGATCAACTCAAAATGGATGAAAGATCTAAATGTGAGACAAGATTCCATCAGAATCCTAGAGGAGAACGCAGGCAAAACCCTTTTTGAACTCGACCACAGCAACTTCTTGCAAGATACATCCATGAAGGCAAGAGAAACAAAAGCAAAAATGAATTATTGAGACTTCATCAAGATAAAAAGCTTCTGCACAGCCAAAGAAACAACACACAAAACTAAAGGACAACCTACAGAAAGGGAGAAGATATTTGCAAATAACGTATCAGATAAAGGGCTAGTATCTAAGATCTATAAAGAACTTACTAAACTCGATGGCGAAGAAACAAACAATCCAGTCATGAAAAGAGCAGAAGACATGAACATTTATTTCTTCATAGAAAACCTACACGTGGCCAACAAGCACATGAGAAAATGCTCCACATCACCTGCCATCAGGGAAATACAAATCAAAACCACAATGAGATACCACCTCACACCAGTGAGAATGGCGAAAATTAACAAGACAGGAAACCACAAGTGTTGGAGAGGATGTGGAGAAAGGGGATCTCTCCTGCACTGCTGGTGGAAATGTGAACTGGTACAGTCACTCTGGAAAACTGTGTGGAGGTTCCTCAAAGAGTTAAAGACAGACCTGCCCTATGACCCAACAATTGCACTGCTGGGGATTTACCCCAGATGCAGTGAAAAACCTGCACCCCAATGTTTATAGCAGCAATGTCCACAATAGCCAAACTGTGGAAGGAGCCTCGTTGTCAATCAAAAGATGAATGGATAAAGAAGATGTGGTCTATGTATACAATGGAATATTCCCCAGCCATTAGAAACAACAAATACCCATTTGCTTCAAAACGTGGGTGGAACTGGATGGTATTTTGCTGAGTGAATAAGCCAGTCGGAGAAGGACAAACATTGTATGGTCTCATTCATACAGGGAATATAGAAAATAGTGAAAGAGATTAAAGGGGAAAGGAGAGAAAATGAATAGGAAATATCAGTGAGGGTGACAGAACACGAGAGACTCCTCTAACTCTGGGAAAGGACAAGGGGTAGTGGAAGGGGAAGTGGGGAAGGACATGGGGTGACTGGGTGATAGGCACTGATGGGGGCACTTGATGGGATGCGCACTGGGTGTTATACTAGATGTTGGAAAATCGAACTCCAATAAAATATATATATTTAAAAACCCAATCAGACAGCAAAGGGAAATAAAAGGCAAGCACTCACATTGGCAAAGAAGTCAGACTTTCACTGTTTTCAGATAACATGATGCTATATAGAAAACCCAAAAGACTTCACCAAAAACATTGCTAGAATTGAGAAAGGAATTCAGCACAGGTGCTGGATACAAACTCAACTACAGAAGTCTGCACAACAACAATAAAATGAATTCAAGGAGTTGATCCCATTTCCAGTTGCATCAGAAACCATGTGCTCTGCCTAGGAATATACCTAGCCAAAGAGGGTCAAGATCAGGATTCTGAAAAGTATAAAACACTAATGAAAGCAATTGAGAAAGACATGAAAAAATGGAAGCACATTCCTTCCTCATGGATTGGAAGAACAGATATTGTTAACATGTGTCTAAGTGACTGGCTGTAGCCACGTACACATGGAAGGCAAACTCTATTAGAACCTCACCAGCATTTTTCACAGACCCAGAACAAACACTCCTAAAATTTGTATGGAACCAGAAAGTACCCTGTGAATTGCCAAAGGAACATTGAAAAAGGAAAAACAAAGCAGGAGACCTCACAATCCCAGACTTCAAACTGTGTGTTAAAGTTGTGATCATCAAGACAGTATGCTACTGGCATAAAAACAGACACATAGATCATAAAATAGAGTACTTAGAAATGGACCTCAGATCTGTGCTTAAGTAATCTTCAAAAAAGCAGAAGAGAAAATCCAATGGGGAAAAAGACTTCTGTTCAACAAATGATGTTGGGGAAATTGGACAGTCACACGTATAAGAAGGAAGCTGGACCCCTTTTTATATAATACACAAATAGAAATTCAAAAAGGGTGGAAAGACCTAAATGTGAGACCGGCATCCATCAGCATCGTAGAAGAAAACACGATCAGCAACCGCTTTGACCTCCCCCACAGCAACTTCCTGCTAGAACGGTCTCCAGAGGCAAGAGAAACAAAAGCAAAAATGTACTATTGGCACTTCATCAGGATAAAAAGCTTTTGGACAGGAAAATAAATGATCAGCAAAACTAAAAGGCAACTTACAGAATGGAGAAGATATCCAGAAATAACAGAATAAGGGCTAGTATCCAGAGTTTATAAATAACTCCTCAAAATCAATACCCCCAAAATACAAAATCCAGTTAGGAAATGGGCAGAAGATGTGAACAGACATGGAGACATGTCTCCAGAGAAGACATCCAGATAGCTAACAGACAAATGAGAAAATGCTCCACATCACATGCCATCAAGGAAATACGAATCAAAACCGCAATGAGATCCCACCTCACACCAGTCAGAATGGTTAAAATAAACAAGTCAACAAACAATGGATGTTGGTGAGGATGCAGAGAAAGGAGAATCTGTTGGTGGGAATGCAAAGTGGTGCACCATTGTGGAAGACATTATAGAGGTTTCTCAAAACGTTACAAATAGAAGTATTCAGCAATTGCACTATTAGGTATTTATTCCAAAGGATACAAGAAATAGTGATTTGTGAAGGCATATGTACCCCAGTGTCCACAATAGCCAAACAGTGGAAAGAGCTAAGCTGCCCATGAACAGATGGATTAAGAAGATGTGAAATATGCGATGGAACATGCTGTGGTCTTCTAAACCTTCAGCTTTTTTGCTCCCCTGCCTGTAAAATCTGTCGATAATCATCTGCTCTAATTTTCCCCTGGTTTTGTGGAAGTGTTTCTCTGGGGCAATCTGTATCCCCTGTTTTTTTCTGTTTCTTTCTCTATCCTCTCTCTGAGAGCAAGGCTCTCTGCTGTAGCTCCTGTGATTCTTTTCTCTTTGGAATCTCATCTCTGTATGTCCTAATTTTTCATAGTATGGCCTTCCCCCCCACCCCCGCCAGTTGTGCAGTTTGTTTTCTCAGCATTCAGATTGCGTTTGGAATGATTTGCTACTTATCTAGCTGAGTTCAAAGGATAAGGCAATCTTAGGGTCCCCCTATTGCTCTGCTATTTTACTTCTTCCCTCAGTTGGTATTTTTTAAAGAACCAACTCATTGATCTTTTCTGTTACCTTGTTAATCAATATTCAATTTATTTCATCTCTGATCTTATTTCCTCCCTCTTACTATCTTTTTTCTTCTATTTCTCTTCCTGTTGGGTTGAAGGTTTATGTTTTGCTTGCTTCTTTTTTGGATATATTTATTTTTTATTTTACTTCTGTATTCACGAGACACACACACACACACAGAGAGAGAGAGAGAGAGAGAGAGAATCAAGTCATAGGCAGAGGGAGAAGCAGGATCCGTGCAGGGAGCACGATGCAGGACTCGATCCTGGGACTCCAGGATCATGCCCTGAGCCGAAGGCAGATGCTCAGTGCATTGCTGCTATAAACATTGGGGTGCAGGTTTCTTGGTTTTTCACTGCATCTCTATCTTTGGGGTAAATCCCCAGTAGTGCAATTGCTGGGTGCATCTAGGTGAGCCACCTAGACATCCCTGTTTTGCTTACTTCTTAAGCTAGGCCTGTATTGCTGCAATCTTCCTACTTAGAAGAGGATTCACAGCATTCCAGGCCCTCCTGTTTCGTTTCTTCAATCCCACATTTGGTGAAGTTATGTGTCATTTGTTTTTCTCTGACATGTTTTGACTAGCCCTATATTCTCTATCATTGCAACAGGTAAGATTTCATTATTTTTGATGACTAACAGTCCATTTAATGTATATATCTCACATCATCTTTATCCATTAGTCAAGGTGAACTTATGCTGTTTCCACATTGCTGTAAGTCGGGTATTTAAGTCCCTTACTACTATTGTATTATTATTAATGAGTACCTTTATGGTAATCATTTATTGTATTATATATTAACATGTTTTTATGTATTAACATGCCACATTGAAGACATAAATGATTACAATCTTTAGATCTTTTTGTTGGATAGACCTCTTTATTTTGGTATAGTGCCCTTCCTCATCTGTTAATACAGTCTTTGGTTTAAAGTCTAGTTTGGGGGAACCGTTAGTGGCTCAGGGAATTAAACATCTGCCTTTGGCTAAGGTGGTGATTTCCAGGTCCTAGAAGTCGCACATGTGCTCCCTGCTCTGTGGAGAGCTTCTCCTTCTGCTTTCCACTTCCCCTGCTTCTGCTTGCTCACACACTGTTGGTAAAAATCAATCAATCAATCTTTAAAACATACAAATAAAGTCTAGTTTGTCTAGGGGAAGTAAGGCTACTGCAGCTTTCTTTGGACTTTCATTTGCATGAAAAATATTTTTACCCCCGCCCCCAACATTTAATCTGCAGCTGTCTTTAGCTCTAAAACAAGTCTCTTATTGACAGTTTACAGTTGGATCTTGTTGTTTTTTTTTTAATCATTTTAACACTCTGTGTATTTTGATAGAAGCATTTAGTTTACTTACATTCAAATTCATTATTGATATAAAATGTATATTCTCATTGTATAGCTTGTTTTCTCCGTTCTGGAGATCTTTTTTCTGGTGTTTCCTTGTTTTATGTAACATTTTGTTTCTGCTTTGCCCTCCAAGAGGCAACTTTAATATTTCTTGCAGGGATGGCTTGTTTTATTTATTATTATTTTTGTATATTTTTATTGGAGTTCGATTTGCCAACATCTAATAAAATAACCAGTGCTCATCCCATCAAGTGCCCCCATCAGTGCCCGTCACCCAGTCACCATCCCCCTGCCCACCTCCTCTTCCACCACCCCTTGTTCTTTCCCAGAGTTAGGAGTCTCTCATGTTCTGTCACCCTCACTGATACTTCCCACTTATTTTCTCTCCTTTCCCCTTTAATCTCTTTCAGTTTTTTTATGTTCCCAGTAAGAATGAGACCATACAATGTTTGTCCTTCTCAGATTATTAAGCACTCAGCATAACACCCTCCATTTCTATCCACGTTGAAGCAAATGGTGGTTATTTGTTGTTTCTAATGGCTGAGGAATATTCCATTATATACATAGAGCACATCTTCTTTATCCATTCTTGTCCTCGACGGACACTGAGGCTCTTTCCACAGTTTGGCTATTGTGGACATTGCTGCTACAAACATTGGGGTGCAGGTGTCCGGCTGTTTCACTGCATCTGTATCTTTGGGATACCCAGTAGTGCAATTGCTGGGTCAGAGGGTAGTTCTATTCGTTTTTTGTTTTTTTTTTTTTTTTGATTTTATTTATTTATTCATGAAAGAAACAGAGAAGCAGAGACACAAGTAGACGGAGAAGCTGCCTCCATGCAGGAAGCCCGACCTGGGACTTGTTCCCAGGACTCCAGGATCACACCCTGAAGTGAAGGCAGTGCTAAACCACTGAGCCACCATGGCTGCTGAGGTAGTTCTGTTTTTCACTCATCGAGGAACCTCCACACAGTTTTCCAGAGTGGCTGTATCACCTCACATTCCCACCAACAGTGCAGGAGGGCTCTCCTTTCTCCACATCTTCTCCAACATTTGTGGTTTCCTGCCTTGTTAATTTTCCCCATTCCCACTGGTGTGAGGTGGTACTGCGTTGTGGTTTTGATTTGTATTTCCCTGATGGCAAGCGATGCAGAGCATTTCCTCATGTGCTTGTTGGCCATGTCTATGTCTGCCTTGGTGAAATTTCGTTCATGTCTTTCGCCCATTTCATGATTGAATTATTTGTTTCTTTGCTGCTGAGTTTAATAAGGGCTTGGATACCAGCCCTTTATCTGATAGGTCATTTGCAAATATCTTCTCCCATTCTGTAGGTTGTCTTTTAGTTTAGTTTATTGTTCTTTTCCTGAGCAAAAGCTTTTTATCCTGATGAAGTTCCAATAGTTCATTTAGCTTCTGTTTCCCTTGCCTTCATAGAGGTATCTTGCAAGAACTTGCTGTGGGCAAGTTCAGAAAGGGTGTTTCCTGTGTTCTCCTATAGGATTTTGATGGATTGCGGTCTCCTTTTAGATCTTTCATCCACCTTGAGTTAATCTTTGTGTATGGTATAAGAGAATGGTCTAGTTTCATTCTTCTGCACATGGCTGTCCTATTTTCCAAGCACCATTTATTGAAGGGACTGTCCTTTTTCCAGGGGAAATTCCTTTCTGCTTTGTCAAATATTAGTTGACCCGAGAGTTGAGGGCCCGTTTCTGAGTTATGTATTCTTGTTTTTTTTTATCGGAGTTCAATTTGCCAACATATAGCATAATACCCAGTGCTCATCCCATCAAGTGCCCCTCTCACCGCACGTCACACAGGAACCCCACACCCCGCCCACCTCCCTTTCCACCACCCCTTGTTCCTTTCCCAGAGTTAGGAGCCTCCCAGGTTCTGTCTCCCTTTCTGATATTTCCCACTCATTTTTTCTCCTTTCCCCTTTATTCTCTTTCACTATTTTTTATATTCCCCAAATGAATGAGACCATATAATGTTTGTCCTTCTCCGATTGACTTATTTTCACTCAGCATAATATCCTCCAGTTCCATCCACGTCGAAGCAAATGGTGGGTATTTGTTGTTTCTGACGACTGAGTAATATTCCATTGTATACGTAAACCACATCTTCTTTATCCATTCATCTTTTGACGGACACCAGGACTCCTTCCACATTTGGCTATTGTGGCCATTGCTGCTATAAACATCAGGGTACAGGTGTCCTGGTGTTTCACTGGATCTGTATCTTTGGGGTAAAACCTCAGCAGTGCACTTGCTGGGTCGTAGGGCAGATCTATTTTTAACTCTTTGAGGAACCTCCACACAGTTTTCCAGAGTGGTGGCATCAGTTCACATTCCCACCAACAGTGCAGGAGGGTTCCCCTTTCTCCACATCCTCCACTACATTTGTGGTTTCCTGTGTTGTTACTTTTTCCCATTCTCACTGGTGTGAGGTGGTACCTCCTTGTGGTTTTGTATGTATTTCCCTGATGGCAGGTGATGTGGAGCATTTTCTTTTTTTTTAAAATAATAAATTTATTTTTTATTGGTGTTCAATTTGCCAACATACAGAATAACACCCATTGCTCATCCCATCAAGTGCCCTTGTCAGTGCCCCCCACCAAGTCACCCCCACCCCCGCCCTCCTCCCCTTCCACCACCCCTAGTTCATTTCCCAGAGTTAGGAGTCCTATGTTCTGTCTCCCTTTGTGATATTTCCTACCCAATTCTTCTCCCATTCCCTTCCATTCCCTTTCACTATTATTTATATTCCCCAAATGAATGAGAACATATAATGTTTGTCCTTCTCTGATTGACTCATTGCACTCAGCATAATACCCTCCAGTTCCATCCACGTTGAAGCAAATGCTGTGTATTTGTCATTTCTAATGGCTGAGTAATATTCCATTGTATACATAAACCACATCTTCTTTATCCATTCATCTTTCAATGGACAACGAGGCTCCTTCCACAGTTTGGCTGTTGTGGACATTGCTGCTAGAAACATCGGGGTGCAGGTGTCCCGGCATGGCATTGCATCTGTATCTTTGGGGTAAATCCCCAACAGTGCAATTGCTGGGTTTAAGGGCAGGTCTGTTTTTAACTCTTTGAGGAACCTCCACACAGTTTTCCAGAGTGGCTGCACCGTTGCACATTCCCACCAACAGTGTAAGAGGGTTCCCTTTTCTCCACATCCTCTCCGACATTTGTGGTTTCCTGCCTTGTTAATTTGCCCCATTCTCACTGGTGTGAGGTGGTATCTCATGGTGGTTTTGATTTGTATTTCCCTGATGGCAAGTGATGCAGAGCGTTTTCTCATGTGTGTGTTGGCCATGTCTGTGTCTTTCTCTGTGGGGTTTCTGTTCATGTCTTTTGCCCATTTCATGATTGGGTTGTTTATTTCTATGGTGTTGAGTTTAGTAAGTTCTTTATAGATCTTGGAAACTAGCCCTTTATCTGATATGTCATTTGCA
The DNA here is from genome assembly GCF_048164855.1 of Canis lupus baileyi. Lineage (NCBI taxonomy): Eukaryota > Metazoa > Chordata > Mammalia > Carnivora > Canidae > Canis > Canis lupus. The sequence goes on from NW_027326476.1 coordinate 149,062, forward strand.
AATATCTTCTCCCATTCTGTCAGCTGTCTTTTCGTTTTGTTGCTGTATCCTTTGCTGTGCCAAAGCTTCTTATCTTGATGAAGTCCCAATAGTTCATTTCTGCTTTTGTTTCTTTTGCCTTCATAGGTGTATCTTGTAAGAAGTTACTGTGGCCGAATTCAAAAAGGGTGTTGCCTGTGTTCTCCTCTACGATTTTGATGGAATCTTGTCTCACATTTGGATCTTTCATCCATTTTGAGTTGATCTTTGTGTGTGGTGAAAGAGAGTGGTCTAGTTTCATTCTTCTGCATGTGGATGTCCAGTATTCCCAGCACCATTTATTGAAGACACTGTCTTTCTTCCAGTGGATAATCTATCCTCCTTTATCGAATATCAGTTGACCATAAAGTTGAGGATCCACTTCTGGATTCTCTATTCTGTTCCATTGACCTATGTGTCTGTTTTTGTTGTGCCAGTACCACACTGTCTTGATGACCACAGCTTTGTAGTACAACCTGAAATCTGGCATTGTGATGGCCCCACCTATGGTTTTCTTTTTTAAAATTCCCCTGGGTATTTGGGGTCTTTTCTGATTCCACACAAATCTTCAAATAATTTGTTCTAACTCTCTGAATAGAGTCCATGGTATTTTGATAGGGATTGCATTAAACGTGTAAATTGCCCTGGGTAATACATTGACATTTTCACAAGATTAATTCTGCCAATCCATGAGCATGGAATGTGTTTCCATCTCTTTGTGTCTTCCTCAATTTCTTTCAGAAGTGCTCTATAGCTTTTAGGGTATCGATCCTTTACCACTTTGGTTAGGTTCATTCCTAGGTATCTTACGGTTTTGGGTGCAATTGTCAATTGGATTGATTCCTTAATTTCTCTTCTTTCAGTCTCATTGTTAGTGTATAGAAATGCCACTGACTTCTGGGGATTGATTTTGTATCCTGCCATACTGCCAAATTGCCGTATGAGTTCTAGCAATCTTGGGGTGGAGTCTTTTGGGTTTTCTACGTACAGTAGTATCATGTCATCTGGGAGGAGGGAGAGTTTGACTTCTTCTTTGCCAATTCGAATGCCTTTAATGTCTTTTTGTTGCCTGATTGCTGAGGCCAGGATTTCTAATATTGTGTTGGATAGCAGTGGTGAGAGTGGACATCCCTGTCTTGTTCCTGATATTAGGGGAAAGGCTCTCAGTGTTTCCCCATGGAGAATGATATTTGCTGTGCGCTTTTCATAGATGACTTTTAAGATGCTGGAGAATGTTACTTCTATCCCTATACTCTGAAGCGTTTTGTTCCCGAAATGGGTACTGTATTTTGTCAAATGCTTTCTCTGCATCTGTTGAGAGGATCATATTATTCTTGTTTTTTCTCTTGTTGATATGATCTATAGATTGATTTTTTTTATTGTTTTATGGGTGTTGAACCGGCCTTGTATCCCAGGGATTAATCCCACTTGGGCATGGTGAATAATCTTCTTAATGTTCTGTTGAGTCCTATTGGCTAGTATCTTGTTGAGAGTTTTTGCATCATGTTCATCTGGGATATTGGTCTATAGTTCTCTTTTTTTTGTGGTGTCTTTGGTTTTGGAGTTAAGGTGATCCTGGCCTCATAAAACGAGCTTGGAACTATTCCGTCCCTTTCTATCATTCTGAACGGCTCTAGTAGCATAGGTATCATTTCTTCTTTAAACGTTTGATAGAATTCCCCTGGGAATCCATCTGGCCCTGCCTGGACTTTTGTGTCTTGGGAGGTTTTTGATACTCCTTCAATTTCCTCGCTGGTTATTGGCGTGTTCAAGTTTTCTATTTCCTCTTGTTCCAGTTTTGGTCATTTAGGTTTTCCAGAAATGCATCCATTTCTTCTAGATTGCCTAATTTATTGGTGTATAGCTGCTCATACTGTGTTTTTTAAATCATTTGTGTTTCCCTGGTGTTGGTAGTGATCTCTCCTTTCTCATTCATGATTTTATTAATTGTCTTTTGTTTTATTTTTAATAAGGGTGGCTAATGGTTTATCTGTCCTATTAATTCTTTCAAAGAACCAACTCCTGGTTTCGCCTATCTGTTCTACAGTTTTTCTGGCCTCTGTTTCATTGAGTCCTGCTCAAATCTTTATTATCTCTCTTCTTCTGCTTGGTGTAGGTTTTATTTGCTATTCTTTCTCCAGTTCCTGTAGGTGGGAAGGTAGCTTGTGTATTTGGGTTTTTCCAATTTTTTGAAGGATGCTTATATTGCAACATATTTCCCTCTTAGGATTACTTTTGCTGTATCCCAAAGATTTTGAACAATTGTATCTTCATTTTCATTAGTTTCCATGAATCTTTGTAATTCTTCTCTAATTTCCTGGTTGACCCTTTCATCTTTTCGTAGGATGCTCGTTAACCTCCACATACTTGAGTTTCTTCCGGAGTTCTTCTTGTGACTGAGTTCTAGTTTCAGAGCATTGTGCTCTGCAAATATGTAGGGGACAACCCCAGTCTTTTGGTATTGGTTGAGACCTGATTTGTGACCCAGTGTGTGGTCTGTTCTGGAGAAAGTTTCATGTGCACTTGAGAAGAATGTATATTCATTTGCATTTGGATGGTAAGTTCTGTATATATCTGTGAAATCTATCTGGTCCAGCATATCTTTTAAAGCCCTTAAAGCCCTTGTTTCTTTGATGATGATGTTCTTAGAATATCTGTCATTTGCAGAAAGTGCCATGTTGATATCTCTTACTATTTAGTGTATTATTATCTAAGTATGTAGTTTTTGGTTAATACTTGATTAATGTACTTGTTAGCTCCCACAGTAGGGGCATAACTCTTCATGACTGTTAGGTCTTCCTTTGGATAGACTCTTTAAATATGAAACGGTGTCCCTCTTCATCTCTTACTACAGGCTTTGGGATAAACTTTAATTTATTTGATATAAGGATTGCTACCCCGGCTTTCTTCTGAGGATCATTTGAATGTTGCATGGTTCTCCAACCTTTCATTTTCAGGCTGGAGGTGTCCTTAGGTCTCAAATGAGTCTCTTGTAGACTGCAAATAGATGGGTCTTCTTGCTTTTTTCCATTCTGAAACCCTGCATCCTTTGATGGGATCATTTAGCCCATTCACCTTAAGAGCAACTACTGAAAGATAAGAATTTAGTTTCATCATAATACCTATTCCATTCCTGTTTTTGTGGATTATTTCTTTGGGCTTTCTCTTTCTTTTACAGGGTTCCCCTTAATATTTCTTGCAGAGCTGGTTCAGTGGTCACATAATCTTTCAGTTTTTGCCTATCTTAGAATTCTTTCTCTCTCCTTCTATTCTGAATGAGAGCCTTGCTGGATAACATATTCTTGGTTGCATGGTCTTCTCATTTAGTACCCTGTGTATATCTTGCCAGCCCTTTCCTTTCCTTCCAAGTCTCTTTGGAGTGGTATGCTGTGAATCTAATATTTATTGCCATATAACTTAGAATTCTCTTGTCTATTGCTGATTTAAGGATTTTCTCTCTATCTTTGGAATTTGCAAGTTTCACTATTAAATGTCAGGGTGTTGAAAGTTTTTTATTGATTTTGGGGGGAACCTCCCTCTCTCCTGGATCTGAATGCCTGTTTCTCTCCCAAATTAGGGAAGTTCTCAGCTATGATTTATTCAAATATGCTTTCTGGCCCTCTGTCCCTGTTGGTGCTCTCTAGAACCCCAATTATATGTATATTTTTCCTAATGAGGCTGTCATTTATTTTCCTTACACTTTCCTCATGGTCTTTCACTTGTTTTTCTCTTTTTTCCTCAGCTTCCTTCCTTGCCACCAGCTTGTGTTCTATGTCTCTCACTCTTTTTTCCACCTCATTAACCCTCGTCGTTTGGACCTCCAGTTTGGATTGCATCTCATTTCATTGATTTTTAATTTTGCTGATTAGATCCAAGTTCTGCAGTCATGGAGTCTCTTGAATCCTTTATGCTTTTTTCAAGAACTACAAGTAGTTTATAATTGTGCATGTGAATTGGCTTTCTGACTTCGAATTGTAATCCAAACTCTGTAACTCTGTGGCAGATTCTCCCGTGGTGAATTATTCTTTGTAGTCATTTTTCCAGTGCAGAGTGGCTGTATGAGTGGATTGAGTCAAGAATGTCAACCACGACCTACGTTCACCATAGATTATTATTTCGAGTTCAGAGACCAGAAATTGAAATCAAGTTCTTGGTCAAGAACTTGCTCTTCCCATCTCTTCTTCCAGCTGGTCATCTGGGGGAGATGCCTGCTGTGCTGATTCTCAGGTGTGTGCACCTGGAGGAGCTGCCCCACCCCCTGCCAGGTGCAGGGCTCAGTGGGAGCTGTTTACCCTGTGAGACCTCTGTTCCCTGGCAGTGCTTTCCCCCCAGGCACGAGGAAAACAACAAGGGAGGTGGCCAGAATTCCAGCTCTGGAGTCAGCTCCCTGCACTAACTGCCGCAGTCTCCCAGTCTTCCTGGGATTCTTCCTGGGATGGTGTGGGTGCAGTGATCTCACAGCCTGCAGGGGCCAGGTTTCAGGAAAGTCCTCACTGTCCTGTGCCCTCCCTGCTTTCGCCTGTCCCAGGGGAGTGCAGGATCGTGGTGCTTTGGGATCCGGGGCCCTGTGCTGCTGGGATCGTGGTCCCAGTGGCAGGGCTCCCGAAAACGCAGCAGGGCACAGACACCTCCGTCTGGAGCTGCCCTCCTAATCCACTGGCTTCTCCCAAATGCCCCGCTGGCCAAACACTCCAGCCCATTACCGAGATTTGTCCACAGTTTATGGTGCACTTTCCCAGAATGAACCATCACGGAGCCCCTTCTCTCATTGTGACTCAGAAAACTGGAGGCTTCACTGGTCCTCTTGCCATTCTGCCCAATTTCCGTGCTAAGCACTTTTCCTTCTGGGAAGAATCAGGGGTGGAATTTTAAACTTCCTCCTTCTCCAAGGCTGGGCTTTCCTGTCTTGGAGGCTTTTGTTGCCTGGCTTTAGCCTGACTCTTCACACATACCACCCCCCCCCCAACTTGATCATTTTTTCTTTTATTATTTTCCACCTTCTACCTTGCTAGAAGGGAAAACCCTTCTCTTTGTAGCATTCAGGCTATTCTCTCTTTAAATTTCACGTCGAGTTCATAGGTGTTCAGGATGATTGGAAAGTTATCTAGGTAAGTTGGTTGGGCCAGGTGAGTTGAGGACCCCTACTCCTCTGCCATCTTGCCTCTATCTCAATTTTTTTTTAATTTTTATTTATTTATGATAGTCACAGAGAGAGAGAGAGAGAGAGAGAGAGAGGCAGACACACAGGCAGAGGGAGAAGCAGGCTCCATGCACCGGGAGCCCGATGTGGGACTCGATCCCGGGTCTCCAGGATCGCGCCCTGGGCCAAAGGCAGGCGCTAAACTGCTGCGCCACCCAGGGATCCCCTATCTCAAATTTTTTATTCCTGAAAATGACTACTGTTCCCAGTCTTTTGGCATGTCTTTTTTTTTTTTTTTTTGCCCCAAACCATTACTTCTGTTTAGGCTGGAAGAGCTTATTTATTTATCTTTGAATGTTCTGGGGAACTTTCTGATAGAGTCCTGGGTTAGTTACTCTGGGAGACTTGAATTGAGTCCAGACAAATACAGTTTCTTGGGAACCAGATATTCAATTGGAACCATAAACAGTGATGCACAAGATTTCTTTTTGACAGGAAATTGGATAGAATATAGTAAGGTAAAATACTGCATACTTAAATTTATGTTGCCTTTATACTGGTTAATCAGTTGGTTTATGAGAACCTTCGAATATCTCTCAGAATTTTGGTAAGGTATAATTCTGATACTTCTGTAAGGTTTCTCAGTGTATATTTCAGGGAGCTGGGCTCTCAGAGTTCCCGATCTATAGTATTCCTCAATGTCACCTATAATTGTTTTAAAATATTTTACAGAATGTGGAACTGCTTTCACTAATAAACTTCAAGGAATGTTTAAAGACATGGAGCTTTCCAAAGATACCATGATTCAGTTAAAACAGGTATTTAATTAATTTCATTTTGAATGCAGGGTATATCTTTAGTGAGTAATTTATCATTAATTTATCAAGTTGTTTTTAGTAATGAATTTCTATTACAGAGTTATAACCATGTAGGGGTTTTTAAATTCTTATTTGATTGCATTCTTTTATTCTTACAGTATATGCAGAACCAAAATATACCAGGAAACATTGAATTGACTGTGAATATTCTGACGACAAGTTTTTGGCCAACCTATATCCCTAAGGAGATCCATTTACCCCCAGAGGTAAGAAATTCGTTGTTTATGACTATAAATATATCCCGTAGCAGATAAGTTTTAATGTAACCTTTTAAGTTTCTGTGCCATTTTTTATGTTAATATAAGTATCACTTTAATGTTGCCCATTTTGAAAGGTATTTTTTCAGGTTTTAGGATGGAGATTTAATCTGGCAACCAGATTAAACAGTTCAGTATTCAAGAAATTTAATAGTTTAGTTTGTTGTTATTATGTAGTCAGATGAGATTCTAAATCTATCATCCTGGCTTCCTTCTGCTTTCAGGCTGTGCTTTTTACTGGTATTGGCTTCTATTTTCTTTACAGTGTTTTAATATAACTATTTATTCATGTATCATGTAAATATATGATGGAAAAAGGATTCAGCACATCATTGTTCTACTCATTCCATTTAGTAATCATGGAAATTCGTGTCCATGTACCACCAATTTTCAGCATGCAGCTTTGGTTTTAGCTTTCTCTTCTCTGCTAAATCAATTACCCATCATCTTTTTAATGGTCCCCTTTTATTAATGTTGGCAACTCAGTTGCTATTATCTTTACTTTCTTTCTACATGGATTTATTTTTCATAATTATATTACCATGTTTGTCATTTTCCGTAAGAGCATATGTAAGCTATTGAACACATACATATAAACTAGAAGAAAATAACAATGGTTTGTTTTCTACTTTCAGAGCTCTCATTTTTCTCACTCAGTCCTTTCCCTAAAAGTCTCTTACATAGTCCTGTGTGAGGTGGTGATATACAATTTTAAATATAATACTCTAGGGCTGCCACTGGTACGATAGCTAGCATAAGTTTCAATACTGATGCTTTACTTCTTTCCTCCAGATGGAAAGACTTCAGGAAAATTTCAAAAATTTCTACTTAAGCAAACACAGTGGCCGGAAACTTCAGTGGCAGTCAACTCTTGGACACTGTGTTCTTAAAGCTGAATTTAAAAAGGTAAGCAAGTGATTTTTAAGGATAGCATTTTACTTTTAAATAATAGTTTTATCTTCATAAAGAATATTTTAATACATATTTTTCTTATGAAGGAAGTTCATTTATTTAATGATGAAGTGTTTGAATTTGAATATGCTGATGCATGTATCATTTTTGTAGAAATCAGTTATTTTTTTATAATAAATTTATTTTTTATTGGTGTTCAATTTGCCAACATGCAGAATAACACCCAGTGATCATCCCGTCAAGTGCCCCCTTCAGTGCCCGTCACCCATTCACCCCCACCCCCCGCCCTCCTCCCTTTCCACCACCCCTAGTTCGTTTCCCAGAGTTAGGAGTCTCTATGTTCTGTCTCCCTTCCTGATATTTCCCATGCACTTCTTCTCCCTTCCCTTATATTCCCTTTCATTATTATTTATATTCCCCAAATGAATGAGAACATATAATGTTTGTCCTTCTCCGATTGACTTACTTCACTCAGCATAGTACCCTCCAGTTCCATCCACGTTGAAGCAAATGGTGGGTATTTGTCCTTTCTAATGGCTGAGTAATATTCTATGGTATACATAAACCACATCTTCTTTATCCATTCATCTTTTGATGGACACCGAGGCTCCTTCCACAGTTTGGCTATTGTGGACATTGCTGCTAGAAACATCGGGGTGCAGGTGTCCTGGCGTTTCATTGCATCTGTATCTTTGGGGTAAAGATTGCTGGGTCATAGGGCAGGTCAATTTTTAACTCTTTGAGGAACCTCCACACAGTTTTCCAGAGTGGCTGCACCATTTCACACTCCCACCAACAGTGCAGGAGGGCTCCCCTTTCTCCACATCCTCTCCAACATTGGCTGTTTCTTGCCTTGTTAATTTTCCCCATCCTCACTGGTGTGAGGTCAAATCTCATTGTGGTTTTGATTTGTATTTCCCTGATGGCAAGTGATGCCAAATCAGTTTTTAAAACATTACTTATTTAAACATTACTTTTAAAACATTAATTTTAATTTCCTTTTTGTCCACTCTTGGATTTCTGTGATATTAAACCACACTCTTTGCTCTCTGATCGTTCAAAATCACTATCAGTAATTATTAGAGCCCTGGCCATTTACCACTCTGACCTCACAAGCCTGATGGAAGCTTGCACTTAATCAGCACAGTGTGAAATTTATTCTGACATAGTTGGGTGTGGAGTGTTTTATTGAAACTATTAGGATTAAAGGAAAAAAATAAGACCAGCACCAAAGCTCCTTGGATTGTGTAGCACATTAACTTTTTGATGCAATGAAAAAAATGAAGGAAAGAAGAAAAATGTTGACTGAGCTCTCAGAGATCAGTTCTTGATGCCTGGGACTTAGGAATTGATTTGGGACAAAATAGGCAATTAATTGCCTTGTGTGTTTAATGCCATTCATTGCCTGAACTTCTGAGATAATGACACAGCAATTAGCTGGCTCTCTTTTCTTATCAGTACTTTTAACTCTTGCCCCGGTGGTAGGTTGAAGATTGGGTCCCCAAGATAATATCTTATTATTCTCTGGAACTGTAACATTTCTTTATATGAAAAGAAGAAAAAGGTCTTTGCAGATGTGATGAAAGACCTTGAGGTAAAGTCTTAATCCGTAATCCAGAAAGTCCTCCTGGATTATCTGAATGGGCCCTAAATGCCATACCAAAGGTTACATACAAACTCACACACCATTCTCCCTCACCCCCTTCCCAAGACACACACACATGCATGTGCACGCGCGCGTGCACACACACACACACACAAACGGAGAGAAAGAGACAGAGAGAGAGGAATGGTATTGTGAAAATGGCTGGAGGATACTGTAAACTCCCTGAAGAGAGTATAACCCTGCCACACATTGATTCTTACCCAGTGATACTCATGTGAATTCCGGACCTTCAGAACTGTGATAGAATATATACTTGTTTCACTTTGCGCCACTGTTTGTGGTAAGTCTTATAGCAGCCACAAGAAGTTTATATATCCTCCAGAGCACTTCACTGTGTGACACTTTTTTCTTTTCATAGAAGCCCCAGGCATTGACAATCCATAGATAAATATCTCCAACATGTTTCTCTCTACCTTCAAAGAAGACTGAATCTATTCCTTAAGTGTATAAATTGAGTATGGTGGCTCAGTGATCAAAGTATTAAGAGATGATGAGAGATTTTGTCTTTAATTCTGTCTCTGCCAGTTTGGGAAAGGCCATGCTGAAAAGCAATAACTCACATTTGATTTGAACCTAGGAAAATGTAAACCATGTTTACATTTCAGGAGTGATAATAGTTAGACCCTTAAGGGTCTCAGGGTAATATAAGATACACTTGATTTCCCAAGGTAAAGTTGGACCTAGATGATGTAAATTCTCAGGTTACATCTGAATATTTAATATTATTGAAAGAACTTACACAAGAGGATGAATAATTACAACTAATTTTTATATGATATGTATGAATGCATTATTATGCTTGCTCTTACATACATATGGGAAACTCAATGTATACCTGATAACAAGTAAAATAGTACAGAAATGTCATTAAAAATGACAAACTTAATCATACTTCTTTCACTTCAGGAAGCCTGAAAAGATAAAGAATTTGCCTCCAACCATTTTGTCTTCTATCATGCTGCAAACATACAATACAATTCGTTTTACTGATTTTTACTAATTTCACTAATATTAGAGATTTCTAATGTGCAATTTTCACTTCATTTTACTCTTCTGGATTCATCATGAGCATCTATATTAATTAATAAATGAAAAGTCAAATTTTAATTGCTTTCTATGGTGAATCTTCTTAACAGTTCAAAGTCCTTCACTTAGGAAAGAAAACACTGCTAATTATTAGTGACACTAACATTTGTAATACAATTGGAAAAGGGAATCAAGAAAGACTGTGATATTTTCCTGAATTATTCTATATGCTGATAATACCAGATTGAGTTAGATAGGACCAGTCTTCTTGCTGGTTGGACTCTCATTATTTGAGAAATTATAATATTTTCATAACTCCTTTTTTCATTAAAATGATTTGAAATTAAACTATACATGCATTCTCTTCAATCCAGCAGTGTAAGATTTAATGAAAAATTGAACAGAAGTCACAAAGTCTCCCTTGATCAGCACCTCCCACCAAACTGATACATTTATCATGCTTGACAATGTTCCATTGGCACATAATTATCTTCCAAAGTCTTTATATTGTATTAGTGTTCAAGGTTGATATGTTGCAGCTTACGGGTTTGGAAAGTGTATTAGGACACATATTAGCACACTGAATAATTTCAGGCTGTAAAAATCCTGCATCCCACCTGAATGTGACACGTATTTTCTTTAAAGATTTTATTTATTTATTCATGAGAGACACAGAGAGCGAGGCAGAGACACAGGCAGAGGGAGAAGCAGGCTCCATGCAGGGAGCCTGATGTGGGACTCAATCCCAGAACTCCAAGATCATGCCCTGGGCCGAAGGCAGGCGCTCAACCACTGAGCCACCCAGGGATTTCGTGACATCTATTTTAAATTAAAAATTCTGCAAGTACATATTTTCAGAAGTGTTACTTGTTTCCCAGTAAAAATTTTAAGACCTTTCTTTGTTGTTTTTTTTTTTTTTTTTTTTTGGTTTTGTTATTCAGCAAATTATACACAATGGATTCTTTATTAGGGAAATACCTTCCATTATTGTGGAGCATTTTTCATCATATCGTAATGATGTTAAAAAAAAAAAAAACAGCTCTGCTTAATTACTTTGTAAATTCACATCATAACCAAATTTGAGAACTATATTACAGATAATTTAATTATTTTCAGGTGTATTCATGCACAGACACGTACTTTTTCAAAATTTCATCCCAGAATGAACAAAGGTTGGGATAAAAGGGAACTAGTGCAGTATTTGCTGGAATTAATCATTAGTATCTCACTCCCTGGAAGCTATTTACCTGCATTCAGGATAATATGAATAACTATAGGTATTAAAAAGTTATGACTATATTCTGCCTTTTTTTAATACATTGAAAGGAAATAACACCTGTTGAAAACTAGATGATGCATATGTACCTGGGGAAAACCAATAAAAGCACAGAAAAAAAACCATACAAAAACAGAAATGTAATATTTAGCTGTGAATGCAAATTATGAAGTCATAATCAGTTATAATCTTGATAATGTAATCACCATATATGTTACTTTCCAGCCATAAATATGTTTATTCATTTTCAGTACATAGTTATTTAGCTGTATAAGTTTTCATTTCGAATTAAATCATTTTTATTGAGAGTGGTCTCCAAATTGTGTAAGATTCCGATGCCACAAAAGCTGGATCTACTCCTGTTAATGGACCAAAGTCTAAACTTCATAGGAAGACATTTAGAGGACAGGCTTTAAGTGGAGAATGGGGAAGAACAGGGAAGACTGAGGTAATTGATAAGTAGATGGCTTGAAGTTGGAGGAATGGAGCTGAGTTTGAAACAGGAAAAAAAATAAAATTGGTGGGAAAAATGGAGAAAATAAAAATATGTAAGCCTGCAGCTGAAACCATTTAGTTAAGATTAAATTCTAACCTCTGCTGTTCAGCTAAATGTTGGCTGTATGCTTCTCATTTGTGGCCTTCATTATGTTGAGGTATGTTATTTTGTAACCACTTGTTTGAGAGTTTTTGTCATGAATTCACGTGAATTATTTTCAAGTGCTTTTTCTGCAACTATTGAGATGATCATGTGATTTGTATCTTTCATTCTGTTAGTGTAATATGTCACATAGCTTTGCATATGTTGACTCACCTTTGTATCATGGGGATGAATCCCATTGGGTCATGGTAGAAGATCTTTTTAAGGTTCTGTTAAATTCACTTACCCAGTATTTGAGAATTTTTGCACATGTATTCAAGGTATCTTGCTGTTTTCTTATAGTGTCTTTATCTGCCTTATTATGAGTGTAATAATGTTCGCCTACTGAAATGAACCTGGTACTGTTTCCTCATCTTATTTATTTATTTTTATTTTTATTTTTTTAAGATTTTATTAATTTATTCAGAGAGACACAGAGAGAGAATGAGAGGCAGAGACACAGGCAGAGGGAGAAGCAGGCTTCAATGCAGAGAGCCCGACGTGGGACTTGATCCAGGGTCTCCAGGATCACGCCCTGGGCTGCAGGCAGTGCTAAACCGCTGCGCCACCAGGGCTGCCCTCATCTTAGTTATTTATAAGAGTTTGAGAAGAGTTGGTATTATTTTTTAAGTAGTTTACCCCTTATGAAGTTAGGGTCTGTATTTTTCTTTGTAGAAGGATTTTGATTTACCTGTTCGATCTCTTTACTACTAATTGCTGTGTTCAAGTTTTTTATTTTTTTATGTTTCTGTGATGGTAAGTTATGTATTTTTAGAAATTCAGTTATTTTTTCTAGGTCATCTAATGTTTTGGTGTATTATTGTATATAGTAGTCTTCCGAATCTTTGAATTTCTGTGGTTTCTGTGGTAGTGTCTTGTCTTTATAATTTTTTGTCATTTCTCTTGATGAGTCTGTGTAAAGTTTTGCAAATTTCTTCTTTTCAAAGAGCCAACTTTTAGTGTTGTTAATGTTTTTTTTTTTTTCTGTTCTCTTTCATGTATTTCTGCTCTGATACCAGGTCTCTCCTCCTACTAATTTGGACTTAGTTTGTTTTTGCTTTTCTAGTTCCTACTTGATATAAATTAGGTGAATTTGAGGTAATACAATAAATGTAGATATTTATTGCTGTAAAAATAATCCCTTTAACCACTGCTTTTGCTACAACTCATCAGTTTCATTTCCCTTATCATTTGTCTCAAGTAAGTATATTTATAAGATCTTTGAACCATTATTGTGTCGTGTAGCTTCCATATATTTGCAAGTTTTCCTTTTGTTACTGATTTCTGATTTCTTACTATTGTGGTCAGAAAATAGACCTGATAGAATTTCTATCTTCCTGCTTTTTAAAATTATTTAAATGGCATATATTATCTGTCCCCAAAAAAGGCTCTATTTGTCCTTGAGTCTACAGTATTTTTCAGCATTCCCTACTAATTGATTTTGCATCTGGATGAACGGTCTGTTCGTGAGAATAGTGTATGGAAAGTCCTTAACTGTTAACTTGTCACTTTTTAATTTATTTCTCCTTTTAGTTCTATTACTATTGCTTTATATATTAAGTGCCCCAATGTTGACAGCATATATATTTATGTATTTAAAGTTTCTGTCAAATACATATGTTGACAGCATATGTATTTAAAATTTCTGTGTTCTTTTTGGATTGCCCTTTCATTATATAATCACCTTTCTTTGTCCATTCTTGGCCTTATCTGTATTTTGTCTAATTTCTGTTAATTATTAATTAATTGGCTATTAATATAAACTAGGCAAAATCTTTTCACCTCTTCCTGTACATTCTGTGAAAGCTAAAATGCAGTTTTTGATATGCACCATATCATTGGATCTTATTTTTTCTTTTTTTTTTTTTTATTACTGTATAGGTTGCTCTCTCCTGGCTTGCAAAGTTTTGGTGAGAATTCTGCTCATATTCTTGTAGTCTCACTTTTGTATATGATGAGCGAATTTTCTTTTGTTGCTTTCAAAACTCTTTTGGTTTACACATTTGATAATTTCATTGTAATGAGTTTACTCCTTAAAAGTTTAACCTATTTGGAGTCTCTTGGGGCTCATGAGTCTGGACATACATTTCTTTTGTCTAGTTTAGGAAGTTTTCAGTCCTTATTACTTTAAATATATCTTCTGTCACATTGTCTTTCTCCTCTTTTTCTAGGATTCTCATAACCCCAGAAGTTCACTGAATTTTATTCTGCATAATGAGATAGCTATTGAATAAGCTCTAAACTGAATTCACTCACTCTGTTCTTCCACTGTCGAATTTTTGTCTTTAGTCATTTCTGTATCTTTGTTGCAATTATTTTCATGCATTGTTTTCTTAAATTCCCCTTAGTTGTCTTTCATTATTTGTAGTTCACTAAATTTTGTTAAGAGGATTGTTCTGAATTATTTGTCAGAATTCATATTCATTTTTTGACATCAGTTTTGGTGCTTTGTTGGTATACTTTGACCGTGTACTGTTCACGTGAATCTTTGATTCCTTGAGTTATCTGTATATTTGAGTACGCAGTTCTTTCTAAAGCCTTTACAGGTTTGTTTTGGCAGAAAAACACCTTCACTAAGGCAGCTCAGTTAGGGATATTAAATAGGCCAGATGTTAGCACTCATGAGCAGATGGGAATTAGTTTTGAGATATTAGTTGGGCACTTATGCTCTCAGACCGATGGGAATATATATTAGCATAGTATAATGTAAAACATGAGATCGTATGGCGTTTGATTTTCTGTTACTTATTTCACTTAGCCTCATGCCTTCCGTCCATCATCGTCAGAAAGGGTAGAATTTTATTTTCTTATTGATAAATACACATTGTATCTATGTATAATTAATGTATATAAAAACTGTATACCTACATAAACCTATCTAATCTGTGTATCTATTTAATCTAATCTGTCTCATTTTCTTACACATTTTTCTATTCATATATACTTAAGTTGTTTCCATGTCATGGCTGTTGTAAATAGTGCTGCAAAGAACATGAGGGTGCACAGATTTCTTTTACATAGTGATTTCCTTTCTTTCAAATAGAAACCCAGAAGTGGAATTGTTGGATTATAGAATATATTGTTCTAGGGACTCCGAGATGGCTCAGTG